>NC_089174.1:63915101-64124379 GCF_009819655.1 Sylvia atricapilla
CTAAATGGGGAAGTGATGAGGATATCCACCCGGGGAGGCAGCTCGAGCTGGCGGTTGTCATCATGTTATTTTGTTATTTTCTGTGGGCTGCCCACTTGGTCGAGTTGAAATGTCACATTTCCGTGGTTTTAAAGAAAGGCAGGGGTACTTGTCTAACTATTGTACTCCAGTGTGGTGGAAGTCTCTTCTGCCTGGTACCTGAGATGTGAGCACTGCTAACTCTCCAAATGTCACCATGGCCTCCAAGAGGCAAATAATCCTTGTGTGTTTGCTGTGCATGGTAGAGGAGAGCCATTGCTCAGCCACTTCTCTGTTTGCAGAATTTAGGTGGTTTCCCTAGGCATCTCTCATCTTGTCAGATGGAAACTGGCTTAGAAATTGGTTGGTCCTTTCTTCATACAAGGGATTCTATGCTTTTCCAGTCTTGAATTGAAAACAATATTACAAAGATATTCTCAGTTTATCATGCCTCATATCCCACTCATAATCCCACTGTGACATAATTTGGTTTTACATATAAATGTGCTGAAGGACTTTTTCTTTTTTTTTTTCACCATTTGAAGGTTTGAAAATCATCATCACCATCAACCAATCCTTCTCTTCACAGATTTTTGGTCAAATTGTTTGACATGCCCAATGTAAATTCAAGATGCTTTTTCCACTAGCTAGCAGGTAGTCGGTGGAGTGAAATGACTCAGCAACTCAACAGCTTGAAAAGACTAGATCACGAGATTGCAATCTTTTATATGCAGACTTCCCTGCATAACCCTGTTAGTTGAATTTCAGGAGGAAATGTTCGTGGGAGTGGACAGGAAAACAAAACAAATTCAATCCAAAACTAAACAAAACAAAACAAAAAGTTATGTTTCTGGTGACTTATGGAATGACAGAATAGTTTGGGTTGAAAGGAGCATTTAAGAGTCATTTAGTTTACTCCCCTGCTACTAGCAGGGACTTTTCCCACTGGACCAGGTTCAAAGTCCCATCCAACCAGGCTTTGACTACTCCCAGGGACTGGGCATCCACAATTTCTTTGGACAACAGTTCCAGTGCCTCACCACTCTCACAGTCAATAAATTCTTTCCAATATCTTATCTGAAAATGCTCTCTTCCAGATTAAAGAATTCCCATTCTTGTCACAAGAAGTTCTGATGAAAAGTTCACATTCCAAACCTCTTTTAAATATTAGGAGGCCTCAGTGAAGTCTGCCTATAGTCTGGTCTTCACCAGGCTGGACAATCCCAACTCTTTCAGCCTGTCTTCCAAGTAGAGGAATTCCAGCCCTCTGATTATTTTTGTGGCTTCCTCTGGAGAAGGAAAGCCTCTAGTGTTCTTCTAAAGCACAGAGTACAAATAGATTAATACAATCAATAGTTAAACATCAAAGCATGTGGGAAAAATCTCACCAAAACCTGGTTGTTTTAGATACCTACCATTTTCATATCATCCCTGAATCTCCAGAAACATGAAACTAGGTGGAGCTCTGCTGAAATCCACAGAACTGAGCTGCCTAATCCAGAGCAAGGCTGCTCTTTCTTTTACAGATTAGTATTTGAACTATAGATCCTCTTAGAGTAATTCTGTGTATAAAGATACTTGGCTTGCGTCCCTTTGTTAACTAGTATACAACTCTTCCTACTAAAACAAATAATTGATACATCAAACTGGTTTCAACAGGAAAGAGAGGAGTAGGTGGTCTCATTAAGAACGCTTGTTTCACAAGAAAAGCATTTTTCATTGACTTTACCCAGTGATATAAGTGACCTTTGTCATGGAATTAATGAATGTATAAATCTTTCATAATGTATTTTAATGTCCTGCTGGTAGGAATCTTTATTGTAAAGCAAAACGAAACAAAAATATTTTCAAACAAGAAATTTATTATTAAAAGCATTTGATTCTTTTACTTCCATGAACAAGTATTCTTTTTAATTTTATCTTATCATTTATATCTTATGCAATAATAGAGGATCACATTTTCTTTCTTTTTTTTTTTTTTTTTTTAAGTATCCAAGCAAAAGTCTGTCCCCTTGTCCCACATAAAATTATATTTCCAAATGTTTACTATACTGGCTTTTCATTTGGATCTGCCAAACACCTCCCAAAAATCAATTCAGAAGCTTCCACAGTTTTGAAACAGTTCTGACTTGAAAAGTTGTGTGAGTTACATGAGATCGAGTGTTTTATTTTCCTTCATTTTTCAGTGTGCATATCAAATCTGAATCAGAAACAAAGCACCCCTGTTAAGATTCCTGGAGTGCTCTGGTCAGCGTGTCTGTACCCGGAACAAATCTGGCAGGTTTAGGACAGCAGTGATGCCTCGTGTTGTTTCTACTGCAATGCTTGTGCCAGAAAATAGAAGTCTGCCTTAAGACATGATTTTATTTTTCTCCATCTAACTTAATCCGGATCTCTAATCTCCTGCGGGAGTTCATTCTTTTGTTGTGGTTGTTGTCATTGTTGAGAGGTTTTTTTGCTTCTTTAGGAGTGTTTTGTTAGTTGGTTGGTTTGGTTTGGATTTTCTTGTTTAGTTGGTTTTTTGTGTGTGTGTGGGTTTTGTTAGCTTGTTTGTTTGTTTGTTTGTTTTTTCAGTTATGATGTGCCACAGTGGCAAAAGAAAGACAGAATTTCTCGGTCAGAGATAGAATGTGTCTAAGCAATATGAAATCTAAGATAGACAGTTCTGTACTTAACTCTCTATGCAGATCATGAGAAGAGAATTAATACTTCAAACTGGCACCAAAAACCCTCAACACATGTCAACATTAAAAAACCTGAGCTTGAGTTCTTCAGTACATAGGATAAGCCAAAAAAAAAAAAAAAAAGGCTGAAAATAAATTGCACACTACAGTCTCTCCTCATTTTCCATGATGAGCAGTTAAGTAACACATTGCCAGAACATCTCACTTGAAAAAAAGATGAGGAGCACAAGAAGGAGAAGAAGATGAAAAAAATCCCCACCTTTTAAAAAATAACTTCACAGGCAGAATCCAGGCACTTAAACCTGCTGAGGTGATATGGAAACTGAATTCAGCATTTGTTGATTAAACCAAGATGAGCAGAAGAAACCCTATATGCCCTAAGTTAGTCAGAAGTGAAACACATCTGCTCTGTCTCAGCAATACTTCCTGTTCAAGTCCCTTTGTGCCAAGAGAGGTAAAAATCTCACCTGTCCTAATTCCCAGAGTAAATGAGCTGTTTTAGATGGGGAACTGTCAAGATAGGAGATGCCTTCTCATATCTTTGAACTTTTATCACTAAGGAGTAGATAATTTATACAGTATAAAATTATAGGCCAACTGTTATTCTTTAGTAATATTCATCTGCAGTTAAAATGCTTACCTATCAGTGGTTAATTTGCATTTCAGAAAGGGTGTGATTTATTAATTAAATATATTTTAAATTAATTTATTAGCTTATTTATTAAGATAAAATATTGTTTTTCTTTCTCTTGCATGTAGCTGTTTTCACTTCTACACTTTTATCATCTCTCCTGTTTTTTGAAGGATTCTTTATTGGAAAATCAGGCTAAATATTTAGAACTAGACATATACTACCTTTTTTCTACTCAATCCTGCTGCATATACTATTCCTATTTTGTTGCTCTCTTTTTCATTTATGTGACTGAAGAGCTTTTTTTTGTTATTTGTTTTAATATACTTTGAAAGGCCTACCTCAGCGTGGCTGTTGGCAATTCTTACATTATTTCTATGCTTTGTGACCTCTAAGGTGTACCTTTACTTGCTGATCAATCCTTTTTTCCCCTCAATTTCTCATAGGCTTTATGCTTACTCTTAATGTCCTTTTTGAGGTGGCTATACATCCAAATGCCTTTGGAAACCTTTTCTGAAAGTTTTTTTCTCACTTGCTTGATGTGCAAGTTTCAGATAACTTTTCACTGCTGACTTAAAGAGTTCAGAGGAACCTGTCACACTTCAAGCCTCTGAACTCATTGCTTCCCTTGACTTCAGTTGCTTGTTCATGTAATTTGTCAAAGTTTTCCCTTTTGAAATTGAGTAACCCAGCTGAAGACCCACTTTTGCTTATTTTCCATTTAATTCTTTTTCAGTCCATTTATGACTGCTGACTCCAATGGTAGTTCTTCTTCATTTTCATCATCATCATCATCATTATTATCACAAGATTAGAGAAGTATTTGGCAGGATAGTTGAAGCAGGGATAGTAATTCCAGCTGTGCATCTGAAAATCACTGTCATTTCCCTTGTGTGTGTGGATATCAACACCAAATTCTTATATTAGTCAAACATTTGTATTTGTGAAAGCTTTTGAAATTATTTTGCAAATGCCACAACATCTTAGCAAATGGATGGGATCTATATGTTTGTGGCACTGCTGATTGATTATAAATGATACAGAGAATTATGGTTTTAGAGTGATCTGGATCTTTCATTCACTATTCATTGTTACATTTTAAATTTGTATATTCAATACAGTGAAAACAAATGGGGTTTAATGCAAAGTTATGTACAGTAAATATAAAATAATTCAGAGGGTTTATAAACAGTAAAGATAGACTGCCTGGCCAAAGAAAAAGAGAATCATTAATTTGTGTGCAAGACAAAAAGGATTTATTACTTTTCTACCAAGGAGTAGGTTGAAAGTTAAATGTTTGGTGCCTGTTGGTGTTTGAATGCAGTTTTGTTCTCCAAGAAGCTTTTGCAGGACTGGGTCTATTATTGTGCCACCTTGCTTCCTGTTGAATTGCCTTGCCTTGCCTTGCCTTGCCGTGCCCTGCCCTGCCCTGCCCTGCCCTGCCCTGCCCTGCCCTGCCCTGCCCTGCCCTGCCCTGCCTTTGTTATTCCAGATTGTTTCTATTCAAATCTTGTTTGGTTGGAAAACATTCGAGGGAAGCTGAGAAAAAAAATATCATCACAATCATACTTTAATTATGGAGCTTTTTTGGCTGCTGTCTTCAAGCTCTTACTGCTTTATATGCCCATGGAAGGGAAGAAAAGCAATTTTAATTGATTCAAAGCAATCAAGGGATCAGTCAAGCACTGATGCAACAGAGAAGGTGTCAAAATGTTGATAGTTCAACCAGCCTCTCCTGAAGTAATCTTACCTGGCAGAAAAGATTATTCTAATAAACCAGTAAACTTTTATCCAAACAATAGGGGTGGAATAAGGGGGAGTTTGACAAAAAATACAGAAATGAAATTGAAATACTAAAACAGACAAACAAAAGAAAAATAAACAATTTGGCTAAAATGACATATCAGGTAGTGTTTTTCCTTTGGAGAAATTATCCATTCATTCACATCCTTGTAAAAATGCTTCCTTAAAGGACCACAGAAAAATCTACTGGGTAGGTCAAAACAGAATTTGCACATTTTCCAACTCTCAGTCTCATGCAGCATCCCATCTTCATAAACATTATGTCTTTAGTAGCACACTATGGGCATTTACCAGAGAAGCAAAAAAACCCTGAATCCTCTCATTTCTTTTCTGATTCTCCCACACCATTTTTGCTCCTCTGAGTGTGCGTGTATTTTTCTTTGCTTATCATTTTTCTCTGAGATCTACTGCACTGAATGGTTATCAGTGTGATAAGCAAAGACAGCCTATGTAGCTCTGCCCGGTCTTACAAAGACTGGTAAAGAAAAGGGCATGACTAGATAAACCAGATGACATCCCAGAGCTGGGAAGAGAGCCAGGGTCCAGAGCAACATCTGCTGTGGCCAACCTGCCAGCCCAGAGCATCCATCCATGTCTGACCAGTTGCCTTGGATCCTGGGAGCATCAACAAGAGTTCTATTTCTCCTACCTTTCCCATCCCCTTCTCTTTTCCCCACTGCTGTCTAGTGTTTTGAAAAAGGCAAGGGAGATTACCATAGTTCTCAACTCAACACTAATGTGAAAATCAACATTTTTCTCCTCACTGAGAAATGATATTTGACAAAATAAGAGGCTGTAAGGCTATTCTTTATTCTAAGTAAAGGAATCTGGTGCATTTGCAATATGTACGTTTTTTCATAGCCACTGCATTCATTTTTGGTTTAAAATTTGTGGGGTTTTTATTCTTTGTGTGTTTGTGGTTAATTCATCCTATTCAGGGACAGATGTAGCATGCATTGAAATAAGTAGATCTTCTCAATGTGGCTTTGAAAACACTGTGGCTCTATAGGGGTACTGTCTGCTGAACTAAACAGAATCAGTATAGGAGATCTGATGCCCCATTTTCCAACTGGCAAATAAACACTTACTATTCAGACTGTATCTAAAAATTGTGATGAATTTTTTAACATATTTTCCATCAGCTGAAATCCATAAGTCATGCTTGACTGCTTCTGTGACAGAAGCATTTTAAGATATTTTTCTGTTTTGAGTTAATTTATTCTATCTAAACTAGAAAAATATAAGAAGCTATCACAAACTTCTCTCCTCTGTCATTTGTTCTCATGACAAAAATGCATAAACTCATAAACTGAATTTTATCCCTGGGGGAAATATGCACAGTGAATATGTGGGGGAAGAAAGGAAGATGGGATTTGAGTACAGGTGGAATAATTTAGTTACAACTTTGATCTGCAAAGGATTTCCTTATGTAAGAACAGATTTGGGTTGGAATCTAACTCCTCATATGTTCTTTTGATTTGAGCCTGTATCCATGCTGGATGATACCTGGTTTTACACTGACCCCATCCCTATCCAGTTTTATTTTCCTTCAAGGAGGAGGATAAACTAATGGATGAAGCCAAAACACTCTTCACTGTGGACAGGCAGGGGAGAAGGACTGTGGGCTGGGACAAACTCCAAGGAGGGCTCATGCCATCACATGTGTTCAGCCCTCACGTCAGTTCCCAAGAAGCTTGTTGAGACAAGGCAAGGGTTTGGGAAGGTGAGCTGTCCCTTCAATACAATCTTGATCAAGAGGCACCTTGTGGAGTGCCCAGGTAAGATATGAACTCATCCTTACTAATACTTGGAAGCTTGATCCAAGATTCTCTGAAGCCAATATGAATACAGAAGTTGTTTACAGGGTGTGCTTGAAGCAGCATGAACTTGCCGCACTGAAATAATTGGGATTGAATCAGTTACAGGAACTTGAAGTGTGAGAGGAGGGACTCCTGAGGGCCTGAAAAGTAATAAGAATAATCAAAAAAGAGGGGACAGCAGAGCAGAAGCTGGGTGGCAGATGTTTGCTTGCTCTGAAGAATAAAAGGAGCAATCACAAAAATCGATAGCAAGCCTTATTAAAGGTGAGCTGGGTGCTTTCACTTTGATATTTTGCTTGGTTGTATTGGGCTTAGATACCTCACAGGTCAGGTATTTCAGACCCAGTATCTCTAGAGATCCCCTGCTTGTATTGCAAAGCATTCCCTCCAGAAATCTGCCACTGCCAAATATACTTTCTCGTCCTGAGTTGGGGGTGAGACAGTGAGAAGAAAAGGTAAGAAAGAGAAAGAAAAAGGGAAGAAAAGGAGAGCAAGATGGAGAGAGAAACAGAAGAGAAAAAGATTAAAGATGAAAAGATAGAAGAGAAAAAGATTAAAGATGAAAAGACATAAGAGGCAGGGAAGGATGAGAAGAAAGAGAGTAAGGCAAGTGCCTCCTTATTCCATGGCAGTATATGTCTCTCTATTTTCGATTTTCAGATTCATTCAATTTTTCTCTTGGATCATGTGTTCGTGAACAACCTGTACAATTTCCCTAAGGTGAAAGCTTCCTCTTAGAGAGCTGCAGTGAATTTTATCCCAGGGTCTTGAAAATGCCAATAAGAGAACAAATAATATTTGCTCATGATAGTGTTCAGTGCAAACGATGACTGATTAGTGTTATGTGTGACACCAACAGAGACAGTAATCAAGGTTACTTTAGCATTGATTTTTTACAGAGGTGAAGCCTCTTTGATGTATTGCTCCATCAACACCTTCAGAGCCAAACTTTGAACATGAAATTAATCCAAATTAATTATAACATTTGTAGATAGTGCTGGGCTCTTTTATGTTGCAAAATAAACATTAATTCAGTGGCTTTTTCTTTTTTCTCACCTTGTGCAATTTGTGTGACTAGGAAGAGAAAAAAAAAATCACACAAAAAAAACAACCTTATTGATCAGTGCACTGATATATGTTACAAAGTTTTGGCACCTGACGTGGTCTGAGAGGCTGCCTGCCTGGAATCAGTTTAAGGCATAGTAGGGGAATTCAGGAAAATGGATCCAAATTGACTTTACTGATACAGTCATAGAAAAATATTGTTTTCAATATATGAAGGGGGATAAAGTTTTAAGTTACACATATTTTCACAAAATATAGATAAAAGAGTGACACTGCCTTATAGGGGAAGTGCCTGAGGACGCTGATCAGAGGCACCTTTGCAATTCAGAGATGTAATTGTTCAGGATTTTTTTATTATTATTATTACTGATTATTACTGATTATTTTTAATAGCCAGAGTAATGAGTACACTTTTGTGACTTGTGTTGGGCTGTCTTCAGCTGATTTCCTCCAGGGAAGAAGCCATGTGTATCACCTACATCCCTTCGAAATTGACCCCAAATCCCTTTTGTGTGTGAAATACCAGTTTCTTCTGATTCCTAGAGTCTAGGATTCTAATTCTGATTCCCAGAAGAATGTGCTATGGCACTGGGAAGAAAGATGAACAAGTCAGAGAGGATTCCAGGTATTTGTTAATTGAGACACTTAATATCCCATGGTATAATACTCCCCTTCTAGTGCATACCGCTTCTTCATACTGAGTATGCAGGGAATTTTGACTGTGAAATTAGACCAGAGCCTCAACTTACTTAAACTCTTGAACCCACTCAGTCTTACCTGTAGATACAGTCTCATATCTTGATTATTTGGTATAAAGAGGGTGTGAGAAAACTGCATATTTTTTAGCATTTGCTGCAGATTACAAATACGTGGCTATAGTCAGACTAATTTTTTGCTGACTCAAAATTATAAAATAAAGATCAAACTAATAGCTAAAATTTTCTACTTTAAACATCAAGTAAGTTGTCAAAATCCTGCCTAGGAAAAGTAACAATAAAGAGTCTCTAACTTGATTAGGCTCTTTGGAACCTCATCAAAGGATAAATAAATGAGTGCTTGCATTATTACAGTAATGCTTGGATGGCCATTTCCTCATCAGATTTAATCATCACATAGCATTATCTCAGAAACAATAAACTCTTTTCTACAGCCCATTATTCACTGAAAGGAAGAATTTTAAGACCATTCCCTGCTCACATTTCAGCCTGTGCTGAGTGGCGCCAGAGAAGTGAATCAGTCGTTGGTCCTATCCTAGGGAAGAAATGCAAAGCGGTATAGAATGGCAGGCAGCAAAAAAGGTGACTTCAATGAGTCTCTGCTTCTTTCCAAATCAACAGAGAAAAAACAGCTGGGGAGTAAACTCCCAGTGACTTCAACACACATGAGGACCTGGTGGATGAGGCTTCTGCTGCTCTGTAGTGAGCAGCTGTGGCAGAGGCTCTGCAGGAGTGTGTGTTGCCCCAAGCATGCAGCCAGAACTGTTAGCATTTGCCAGCAGCAGCAGTAAATCCTGCTGGGATTTCTGTCCCTCAACAGGACATCATCATCATCATGATCCCATCATCACGATGACACAGATCCCCGCTTTTACAAACTCCAACTCATTATCTCAGTGTTATCCTTATTGGGATACTGGATAAAGATGAAGGACAGAACAGCCTGCAAATAATGTTAACAGGAATCAATCTACACTTGTTCTGTATGCTTGCTTAATCAGTGGGTTGACCCAACAGGTTCAGCTGGAGAGCAGAAGAAAGGATCTGGTCTTACTTTTTCTGTATTGGTACTAGTTCCTGAACACCCACAGATGATTTTTTAATTCCTGTCCTTTGCCACTATGAAGCACAGCAGGAATGAAACTTGTTATGTAAATTCTCAGAAACTACAATGGAGTCACACTGATATATGATAAAATATACAATGAAAGTGAATCTAGATAGGTTCACTTAGAAAGATGATGAGCACTCTACTGTCCACACAAATTCTGTATGTGAGTGATTCCTGCTGGTAAAGATTTAGAGTTTGGTTACATGTTCATGCAATATCCAAAACAATGAAGATCTGTGGGGCAGCAAATGTTACTGCTGATAATATGGATGATGAAAGTCAGAGACACATGGTCTGAATTTCCTCAGTATCATGGCAGTAGACCTCTTGTCAATTGTATATAGCAAACCTCTTATTAATTTACCTCTGATTCATAGCAATGTTAACAAGAGCAGAAATAGTCTGTGCATATATAGGGAATTAGTATTTTGAGTGTATCCATGTCTTAGGATTTGCATGTGAATATGAAATAATTCTATGTAAGTATGGGATGGGATATAATTGTTTTCTCAAACAGTTGTTTTCTCAAATTGTTCTCTCCTTATCTTTCTGGAAGCAGTTCAGACCATCAAAGAGTTGTTGTTGATGAACTCACTAATTAATTTCCAATACTTAACCTTGTATTTCACTTCATTACTGGTGCTCTGTTCCCTCTAGTTTTACATTTGGTATCAGAAAGTTCATTTAGAATGAACAGTGAATCTTCCAGTGATAGCTCTGCACTTTAAATATTTTATTCAGTAAGGACACAATGGGAATAACGTTTGTATCTGTCAAGGAGATGCATGAAAACTTCTGAGCTCCATTGTCTAGAGAAAAAACTTCCATACAACCAAATAAAGCAGTAAAAAAACCAGAATGATGGGACTTTAAGATAAAACAGAAAAAATTAATTAAGGTACCAAGGTGACTGGCTATTAAAATATAATATTTTATAGGCAACCAATGAGTTTATAAAAGTAGAAGTCTGAAATCCTTAGATTAAGAGTTTATTTTAAAATTGCTTAATCAGGTAATTGCTTTAATTATGTTTTATTTCCTTTAATGGTTTATTGTTTGCTTTCATTATTATCTTAGCAGCTCAGGGGATAAATACCTTCAGGAAAGAGAGAAGTGACAATTCAAATGTCAATATTGAATCGGATGGTCTGCCTGTGCATGGGGTCCAAGACACCTTAGGATCTGTTTCTGACCTGAGGGGCTTCTGATGTGGAAGGGGAATGATGTTGAAATGGAATAGAGAAAAGAAAACACGTTTCATGCTGGTAACTCCTGTCTACTTGTGTAACTCCACTTTCTCAAACTAATTCACTTAAGAAATGAGGTCTAAAAGCAGCCAGCAATCAGGCTAATTAATCAAAAGAACAATTTATGGTTCTTGTAGATTCTCACTCAATGAAGATCTGTAAATGAAGATCAGATGCTTTCTGTTTTGTCCACAGAAATGCATGTTCCCAGGATTAAAGTCAGGAAGTGCCCTAGCCAGCATTATTTCAGAGATTATAATATATCCACTGGCCATGCATTTTAGGAATTCTTATTTTTGCACCAGTGCATTTTAGATATTTCTGTTGTACAGATTATAAAGACTGTTGCTGGTGACATTAGGCTTTCTCTACTAATAGTACATTTAATGCAAATATTCTCTGACTCTAAAAAGGGGCCTGGGAGCACTTCTGGGCTTTGGGTAAGGATGTACATCTCAGCTGTGGTTTGTCTCCAAGCAAGATCTGAATTTGTACCAGTACTTTCACTCTCTTCTTTCCATTCTATGCACTGATTTTCACAGAAGGACAAAAACCTAGGCAACCCAGCAGGACTGAATTCATGGTGGGCCTGGCCATCTTCCCAGCCCAGGTGATTTGGGAAATCAAGACCTGGAGGCATAACACTGGCTATGCCACAGGTCATTTTAGTTTGGTCTTCAGCCAATTATAACATATTTTTCTGTCTTGAGTATTATCTGTCATCCTATTTTGGCTCTCTTGAGGTTCTATTTTATTCTCTTCTAGGACACAGAGAAAGCCCCAGAATTCCCTGATCTGATTGTGTGGGGTTTGATGCAAATATGTTAGGAATGCCAAAAAAGCATTTCTAGTACTCTGTGATGTCTAAACAATTAGGTAAAGGAGTGATATGACAGGTAAATTGGAAGGAATAGAAAAAGGGTGAGAGGGTATGGAAAGCAGTATCATGATTCTGAGGAAAAACACAAGTCACGTAGAAGCTCTTCCCAATTTTGGTATTGAACGAGACAGTTCAGGTGCAGTCTGTAAATTTCTACTCATTTTTTTTAATATAGAGATATCACTACAACATATCTGTGACATCAAGAATCCCTGTTGGGTCCATTCTTGAATGTGAGAAAAATGTATCATCATTTTGTTAATGACTCTCTTGGCAGCTCCTCTTGGGATTTTTTACAATTTCCTAAAACTATTCACTGGACAAGCCTTCCTTTGGGACTTTATTAACTGTTGATACTTTCATGCTTTCCATAAAATTTGCAGTGGAGTATGTTTCATAATTTCAAGCACGGTATGCAGTGTATCAGTTGCTTAAATTTTGTGTCTCAATATTTACATGTTCGGAGAAGTGAGGCATCTGGTGACTACATTCATATCATATCAACTCCTGACTTTGACAGGTTGCATCCTATATTTTTACTGCCTTGCAGGGGTCACAAAAGTTTCCATTGAAACTCAAATATCCTACACCTTCTTAAGAACCTAAAAAAAATCTGCTGGGCCAGAAATGATGGCTGATATCATCAGCGGTGCCTAGAATGTTCTCTTAACCTACCAGATTGAAGACAAGTTCTTTTTGATTTTCATAGTAAATACAATGCCACATATGTTTTGGGAGAACAAAAAAAACATAGATAAAATATTAATTTTAAATTTCTTCAGTTTTACCTTGAATTTTTACATTTCAAATTGGGTCAGAACAGAAAGTTAGTGATCCTATGTTCAAATTTTTAGCATTCTGGAGCCTGCCTTAATCAAGCTGGGAGGGCAAGAGTATCACCTTTGAAAGTTTCAAACCCCTCAATGAGAGAAATCATGTCAGAACCATAAAACTTGGGCAAGATCAGACACAGCTGTCCCTTAGAATCAAAATAAAAGGCTCCAATCAGATGGAAGAATTGAAGAAACATCCTTTTATTTTTTTCTTGAGCATTCAGATTTGATCTTTATTGGCATGAATACAAAAGCATATTATGAACTTGGATGCTTGAAACTGCATGAAGTGATTTTCAAATAGCATATTCATTTAGAATAATCTGAATTTGCAAATCATGCTGCATTAGTAACTCCCATAGTTTACAAAAGGCAATGATATGGCAAGAGGGATGTAATTGTCCAAAGCAAACAACCAAATGAACAAACATACATTCAAAGTAAAAACATATTACCGTGGACTCTGCAAGATCCTCATACAGGAAAACAAATTCTCAAAAAATAAAAAAAATCAAATGGCAACCTTATTAAATAATAAAAATAAAGAAGCCAAACTCATCAAATTAGTTCTTTGGAATTAGATACATCTAATTTTATTGTTTTATAGTTTCCCACCACATGCTGGGTATAGTCATCAGCTAGGACTGTTTATTGATGCCCAACAACCCGCTGCTGTCCATGAATCACAGTTTTATTAATACAGGCATAACTTGTTAATTTCTTTCCAAGTTAAAGTTTTTTTTACATCTTTGCAAGATGTTTAACTTTAAAAAAACTGTCTAGAGATAAAAAAATCAAGAGGTCTTATCCCAGTGTTTAACTGTATTTCAAACAGATTGCCTGGGAAAGTTTTGTAGTTGCTGTTGTAACGAAGCCACTTCTCACATGCTGTGAAAGTCTAAATTAACCAGAAAATGTGGGCTGTGTCAGGAATGTCCAGAGTTGTATTCATAGTTCCTCACTGATATATTTGAGTCACTAAAATATTTGTATAACTCACTGAAATATACGTGTCATTGATATATATTGATACATATATATATACATATATATATATATATATATATATGGATACATATTACGTTGGTATATAAGCATGGAAAATTATGTAGGAATATATATGGAGAGATAAAGGCATATTCTCTTTACCTAATTGTGCAGTAAACATCATCCACTTAGCTCTAGATTTATGAGTTCACTGTCAGAAACCAAATCTCAATGACTAATTGGAGAAAAGGGTCATTTTGGTTTAATTAGCACATAAACAGTTAGATATATAGATAAATTATTTGTAAGAAGAGCTTAACAGGGGAAGAATTTTGGATGGTACCTAAACAATACTCAGTTGTGAATGTCGGACTTGAAATGGCCTCTGAAGAACTGCAGGAAGATCTCCCAGTGTTCCTGGGTAAGCAAACAACTGGCAGATAAAATCTGGTAGTAATTAGTGCTCATGGGTAGGACCTGGCATTTGGGGTAGCTCATTCCCACAGGCTCCAAAGATTTTTATGTCATTGAATCCTTTGAGAGCCCAGGCCAAACTGAACTGCCCAAGGTCACACAGAAAGCCTGTAGTGAAATGAAAGATTCAACCCAGCAACCCAGGTTTGCTGAGGCCTTCTACTGCAACTTTAAGCATAAGACCATAATTTTTGTCCTTCATCATGCTTAAAATTGGGGCAATTTGTTTGCAATTATTTGTAGACACCAGTAAAATTCCATGACCCACAGCATTAAAGAAAATCTGTATCTGTCTGTCTTCATTCCAAATAAAATAAAATATCTTCCAGAGCTTTATTCTGGCTGGCAGGGTTCTCCCCAAACCCTCTCACCTACATATTTCCATATTTCAGACTCAGTATTTTATACTAGTGATGGAGTTGAATTTCCATAATTCAGCTGTTCAATCAAGGTGCATCATCTTTTTAAATGTGTAAGTAATAAATATGAAAAAAAAAATATTATGTGCAATCTCTGCTGACTGAATTAAAAGTCTTAAAGAAACTTTCCATGCTATGAGAACTGTGAAGGATTTGGCAGAAATGGTACTAACAATTAAAGCAGCCAGAGAAAGATTAAATTTGCTGATGACAGCTCATTTCTGAGATGGTTACAGCAAAAGCCTGATAAACGCTTATCTGAAATTCACAGTTTTGATGAGGCTTCTGCTTGTACCAGGAGAAAATGAAACACTTTAAATAGCCTGTGATCCCAGGGAAAGGTCTGCTTGGTATTGCAGAGGGAAGCTAGGCATTTCTGCTGCAGTTATGATTGTGAATTATTATAACCCTTTGTTTCACAGCAGGAAAAATAAATCTAAACTGTGTCTTGTAAGTGAATCCAAGGGCAATTTCAATCTCCATAGAAAGTTCTCAATGTTTAAGCAAAGGAGGAAAAAACAAAACAAAACAAAACAAAACAAAACAAGGATTGGGAATATATTCGAATCAACAGGAAAAAAATAATGTGGGATTTTTTTCCATATATTTAATGGGAGAAAGAATCAGCCATCTCAGTGTATTCTGAATTCCTCAAACCCAGAAGTACTAATGCATGTAGCAGAACAGCGCTGGTGTTACTCTGGATTGATTTGCACACACTCATTACAGGACAACCAGCTTAGCCCTGAAGAATGAACTCAGTTTGCCTGAAATGTTACAGGTCTGTGTGGTCACATACCACCAGCTCCATAGTTCTCTTTAGGACCTGACTCTGGAAAGTTTAGCAGAAAAATTAAAACTCTGTTACTAGTCCCTCAGGGTGAGGATAAGTATGAGGATTTAATCAACTCCAGTAGATTTTAAGCTGCTTTTCATAGGTGAGAAGCTACTAAGGTGTAGAGCAGAATCATATCACAGAAAAGAAGACAGAAATAGGTAGACAGGCAGCAGTCAAGGCCATGTAAACATTAAATGCAACAGAGCTAACTGAGAAGAAAAAATATTTTGAACACACAGTACAAAGAGACAATGGAATTCATTGTCAGGGAACCAAAAGTTTAGGCACAGTTTTTAAAAATTATTAGCATTAAATGCCTAATATATAATCCAGAGGGTGTTTTTAAAGGACTGTTAAAAAATATTAAACTTCTGTGACAGAAATGAATAGGAAGAACATTAAAGAGTTAGGGTGTCTTTTTTTGTTTGTTTGTTTGTTTGGGGGTGCTTGTTTGTTTGTTTTTTGTTTGTTTTTTGGTTTTTGTTTTTACATAAGAAATATGTCCAACTTATAGACAATAAATATAGATCTATGGGGAAAAAAAATTAAACCAAACTGAAAAAACCCCAAAAAAACCCACCCCACTCATCTTTGTCCACACTGGGGATTTTTGTACTTTCTTCTAAATGGCCTCTTTTTACTCTTACCAGGTTGCTTCTGATCCAGGAACAGAAAACTTGTGCTGGGTGAGTTTAGGAGAATTTCAGAAAAAGTGTGAAGAGTCAAGAAGAAAGAGAAAAAGGAGAAGGAGGAGAAGAAAAAGAAGAAAAGAAAATGAGGCAGTAATGGTTTTGAAATGAAGGTGCACAATTGGTTAAAGCTGTGGCATACAAACACCTTTTCTTGTACTGCATTTCGTATATTAGATTACTCACACAGGGATTTAACTAGAAACATATCTTTTATTAAAATCATATAAATAAAAATATGTCCCTCTTGCCCTCCAGCATGTTTACAGATGCATTTATTTATTTTACAATATTCTATTTAATTAAAGATCTGCTGTTATAGGAATAAAACTTTCTGAGACATCTATATCTCCAAGATAAAATTGGACAGGTTTGCAGTGACACACTTGACACCCAAACTCACAGTCTGCACATATGATTTGTGCAGAAGTTGGATATTACACAGTTGTGTTATCAACTAAACTGGGGCTTACAAACTCAGCATTCAGTAAATTTGAATATCTCAGTAGCTGTATCTTGGTAGTTCTTTCCCTGCGGAAACGGATTTTTTTTTTCCAGTGAAACTTGGGCAAGAGGAAAATTCAAGTATTGACATGAACTTTGTCCCTCCAGAGAAAAAATGAGGAGGCAACATTGGATGAGTCAAGGGGCCTCGTCAGAGGCCCAGAAGTTTAATTTTTTTGATCTTTGCTCTAGGAGTACCTTTGGCTCATGAGGTAACCTGTCCGAGGCAAAGAGCTTTTCCTCATGTCCCAGTGGCCATCCACTGCTCTGCAATTCTGATACCCTTGCATTAGCATTCCCTGCTAGATGGCTCCAGACAAATTCACACACTCCCCCGTTTCATAGAATGTGCCACATTTTCTATGAACTTATTTTGAATAACTGATCAATTGTGAATTTCCTCTGTATGAGAGATGACTTTCCCCTGTAACGTTATCATTCTATTTTGAAACCAGTATTTTCCTTTGGGATAGTTTTGCTTATAAAAGGCTAGGAAAGATACAGGGTCTTAGCTTTTATTAGCTAACTTCAACTGAAACCATAGGCATTATTTAAAAAAAAAAAAAAAGTCTTAGTTAAAATTTTACTATGACTTGTAATTCATCTTTGAAAATCTCAATAGTCTGTCTTTCTAAAAATTAATATCAAGATTAAAATTCAAGATCTAAGGAAGTAGAAAATAAAATCAATGTCCTGTACTTGTCAAGTTGCATAGTAAATATTACACAATATTCACCTTTTCTTCATAACCCTGTGTGAAGCATTGGGAAAGGGTGCAATTATTTTTCCTCTAGATACTAGAACTAGATAAAAGCTTCATTTCTGAAAATTTCTGGGAAGGAGGAGGTTAATTATCCAAAGGAAAAATACAGGCTAAAACAAATTTCTAAAATTTTAAAAAAACAACCACAGCCAACAACAACAACAACAAAGCAGAAACCCCCCCAAAAAATAAAACAAACAAACAAAAAACCCCACCAGAATTTGATATTTCAATATGCAGTTATACTTTAATAGTAGTATTATATTAAAGTATTATAACATATGTGTTGCAAAACATGGAGAGTTTGTCCAGAAATTTTTCCAGAGAAATGTGAATTATTACTTTGATCATAAAACATAAAAAAAACCAAAAAAAAACCGCTGAAGTTGAAGCTGAAGCTGAATTTGTTTTCAGAAAAGTTTAGATAATGATTCAATCTCCTTTTTAGTTTGGTTGGTTGGTCTTTTACCTTTGAAAGAAGGGAAAACAAAATAAAAAGAGCAAACCAGAAACCAAATAACAGCATCATTATATCTCTGAATGTGAAATTAATTGTTCATTTTGCTACTCCCGTACCTAGATACATATGACCAGAGCATTTATGTTTTCAGAAGGAAAACATCGTATTCATTTCAGGTTGGACATCCTCCCCTTGTTGCAGTTTCTTTGTGCAAAAATAGCTTATTTTTATAAGCAGGGTAGTCAACAAAATCTACAGATATGTGAGCAAATGCAAGAACTTTACATATTTTAAAAAATATTAGTTGACTTCATTGTATCACGATGTTTTCAGCCTCTATTTTTTGCTATTTATGAATTGAGAGACAGTAGTTCAACTGCCAAGTAATCAGAGAAATATGTATGAATGAAATAACAGTAATCAGTGTTAGTGCTGAAATAAATATTTGCACCAGGTTCTAGTGGGCAAGGGCTATAAAAATTAAATTACAGCTAAAATTTTATTTTCCACTCAGGTTTTCAATTTAGGGGCCATTACCACAGTAGATTCAGTAATGTTAATAACATCACAAAATTTTAGAGTTAAATTTTACTCTCAGTGTATGACACTATGATTGAAACAGCCCTCTTACTAATGATGATGAATTAGTGTGATAACAGTGGAAGTTTGCTGACAGCAAGGTAAAAATAAAAATACAAATAAAAATGAAGCCTTCTGAAAAGGGTCCTGGTCCAGTGCTCATCAACTCATCAGAAAGACTCTGTTTATCCACTTCCATTGAAGCTAGTATATGTAAAAGTACTCCTTCAGAATTTTTAATGAAATACATTTTCTTTTTTCCAGAAAGAGTAATGGAATACAGGACATCTGCCCTTCATGTATTTTTTAATCATTACTGTATCTTTGAAAATATTAATATATTTCCTGTCATTTCTGTGTTTTCAAAATTTTTATCTTTTTCAAAAATTTTTATTGAGGTCATTGAAAACATTGAAGCATTGAATTCATTGAGGTCAGCTTTTCTAACAGTTTTCTCTTACTGAAAATAGATTTGTTAAAAAGAAATACTTCCAAATTTTTATCCTATTAAAAAAATAATATTTACCTTTTAACTAAGGCTTAATTATTAGTTAAAAGTAAATAGGTAGTATTTACCTTTAACTGATAGGTCATATTCCCTTCTGCCCCCAGTTTGCCAAATACAATATGTGCTTTGAACCTTTATTTTTCTCTTTTATATTTTCATTTTACTTTCCCTCTTTCTTCATATTTGTCTTTTTACATATTAATGCTTTCACTTTCTCATTTCTCTATGATTTTTGACATATCTATATCTATATGTATATCTATATATGTAGATATATATATAATATGCATATATATATATATACACACAAATATCAAAACAAAAGCAGATTTTGCAACTCCGTTACTTTCTGGACACAGAAGAGATTCTGAATAATTAAGTGTGAAAGGATACTGCATTAAAATTTGGTTTGGTACTGTATATTTTTTCTAAAATTGAAAAAAAAAAAAAGAAAAGCCAGAAAAATCAAAGATAAGGAAAAAGAGACAGAAAATCACAGATATAAACAACCTGTAACTTCTTTTTTTTTTTTTTTTTTTCTATGATACATTAAAAATTGTTTACTAGGAAGCAAAACATTAAAACAATAATCTGGGTTTTTTTTTCCTTTCTCTTAAATCTAAAATGAGAATTAGTATTTGTTTTAAATGGAAACACAAAATTATTATTTAACAGCTAATCCGTGGTTCCAAGGTAACAGAGAACAAAACAGATGAATGCACAAATTCCAAAGAATTCTTGGGGAGAAACAGTAGAGTTCTGCATATGTTCTGTCCTCTTGGAGAAATGAGCGGAGAGATTTTGGTTGTGTGTTTGGTGAGATGGGAAGGAACAGAGTTACACCATTTTTTAACACCTTATATGGTACATCTTTTAATGAATAACAAAACTGCATGGAAATTTATTTATATTATTTTACATTGTAAGTTCACATCTTATTTATTACTCTTTACAAAATCTCTTTTAGATCTCTCTGGTGTTCAAGGACATCAGTTACTGACACGTTATTATATAACTTTATTCACCCACTATTTAAAAAAAAACTGTGGTGTTTGATTTACTTTTCTTTTCTTCCTCCCAAAACTCCACCTCATGTAATTTATAGTGTTCTCTCCTAGTGATACTATTTCTCTGGTCTTGTCTACACTACAATATTCTAAAATATCATTGAAGAGGTGAGGATATGTAAAATAAAATATAAATATATTATATTATTAAAAATATATATAAAAATAAGCATCGCTGACTAGAAATTGAAAATATCAGTATCTGCAAAATTTTAGTTTTATTTTCTTTGTTCATTTTGATGAGCTAATTTCTTTCACCTGCCAAGCTACCTCTGTGGCTTTCCTGTACTACTACAAAACACATCTTTGCAGTTGTGCTTTCATCTGCATTAGCAATGCTTTCCTGGCTTAACAGCATTTCTCTGCTAATAAACTGGTTTTCATTGAGTTAATGACTTTCAGTTTCTCAATTGCATAGATTCTTTTATTTTTTTCTTCCTCTTTTGCTGCTGTTCTTGTTGTTGATGTCATTGTTGTTGTCTGGACAGTGCATAGAAAAGTATGGAGAATCAATACTATATCTATAATAATAAATAACGTCCAATGCTCAGAAGTTTTAGTGGGCTTTGATCTGTTAGTGGGTTGTACCTCATTTGAGGGATTGACAGCAAATATTAGCCTTCTCTTGATTTTCACAGCTGATACAATAGAAGACCAGAGCTCATATAATACCTGATTTCCCAAGCTCCCAATCTGATGGATAATTGTTGCCCAGAGGGGAAATTTCTTCCCAGGCTACATCAGCAAGTGGTAGGTTTATAACACAAAACATGAGGATTTATGCTCCAATCTATTCCATAGCACTATCAGACTCGAAAAACTTCATTTGAGAAGCAGAGTTAATGTGCAGTTAGCAGTTTTACTGTATCTCACTTATTTGTCCAGAATTTAGTGAGATCTCCTAAAAATATAGGTAGGATTGTAGCAAGCAGGCATTCAACCTTGCTGAACCCAAGCAGACGAAGAATTTCAACACTTTATGATTGTATCATGGTGCTACTCATATCCTCAGAAGATCTATCTGTCAGTTGCAGCTCATCTTAAATATGTGGATCAATATATATTAAAAATAAGTAAGAAAAAAACCTATGAACTTTCCCTTTTTGCTGAAATGAGGGCTGTGAAAAAATGACTTATTCAGAGGAACGCTGTTACAAAATTGGGTAAGACACTAAGACTGTCATGGGTACAGACATTTCTGATGGCTGTGTGGGGTCCATGGGGGATGTGCCTACTTATTCAAGCTGAGTCAGAGGAGCAGTTGGGATGTGTTTGTGAGGTAGCAAATTCTACTTTGCAGGTCCATCAGCCCTTGAATTAGATACAGCAGTGACTTCAGAGACTGGTCCAGTACTCTAGACTGCAGTGACCACCAAATATTAATTACATAAGAGTAATTTCTGCTGCATTCAGCAGCCTAAAAGCAAGATGTCGTTCTGAACCAGCCATTTGTGCTACATGAAGAATCCACATAAAGGAACAGCCAATTCATCCCATCCTCAAAAATTGAATGGGACAACTGATCCTTTTAGGTAGAGTTTGCTTATGTCTTTCCTACAGGGTGAGAAGGTGAGAACAGATGAGTCACTTTTAGTGAAATTTAAATGGGATGATCCTTATGCATTAAATATGTTCTGTTGTGCTAATTGGCTGCGTCTATTTTCTTGCATATTAAATATTTCCAGACTCCTGTGGCAGTCAGCAATACATCTTGTGAAATGCTACCTAACAGAATTGGAAATACAGAAGTCTAAAGTCTGATGAACACAACAGCTTTAATCTTAATCTTCTTTGTTATCTGCCTTTGACAGTAGAAAAGCCAATCTGATTTTGTGCACTTTCTTCATTTCATCCCTGCTGAGGGTGGCATCTGTGATGCTACTGAGCTGAAGGCAACCAATTCAAGGTTAACTGAACAAGATGGATCTTGTAGGAAACCACCACAGAAGGATTTTTTCACCTTTTGACTTTTCTGACCCCACCATCTCTAATTTCACTATGCAACATAGAAGGGAAGAAATCTTGTTAAAATGAGATGAGGGATAACATCAGGTCTGCGTGAAAAGACTACATGCCTTGTATGACATTGACTGATTTATATTGGCCCTTGTTTTTGAAACTTGGAAGAATCTAGAAAGTGAACTATGGCCTTATCTGCTAGGACAAAAACTCGTTGCCAGAAAAGTTCAACATTTTGAAAGCCTAGTTATTATTTTTGAAAGTTAGTGTCAGAGTGAAAGTTAAGGTAAGAAGGCATTTGGTCTTTTTAGAAAAAAGTTCTCTCTTAGAACAGCTCACCTTTGAAAAGAGATTGAATCCCAGCCCATTGCACACAGCTTTTCTCATTATGGGTGCTTCAGTGTTATCACTTTTCACAGTCTGTGATTGAACCACTTTTTTATTTAATCTCCTCTGCAAAGCAATCTGTAGAGACTGTGTAGACAATGGAAGTGACAATCGTTTCCTTGGAACACCAGTCCAGTTCTCCACTTCGAATTTAAGGTAAAGATCATCTTAATTTAAGAAAACCATGGTGAAATGTAAGAATCCACATCCTGAGACTAATCCTATATAATAATATCTCTATATTGATACATGTATAATATCACTATCTATTCATAATATCATTTCTTAATCTGTATTAAATCAACATGCATGCCAATTTACTATGCCAACCCTGCTTGCCTCATAAATTGCTGTCATATCAAAATAGACCAAATTGACTGGTGATTGCTGCATAATTGTCACCAGCATACAATGCAGAAGAAACCTGATCAAATCCAGTGCAACTTTCAAGGCATCAAATTTATTTTCCATAACATATGAATCCTTTAAAAAAAACCCACCCAAACAAAACCCAAAACACAATAAAAACACAACTGCAGCAACAACAAAAAACAAAGGAAATAAAAAAGAAAAAAGAAAGGGAAAATAATAAGCAACAACAACAACAAAAAAAGCAACACACAAAAGGAAAACAAAAATAAAAAAAGAAAGCAATCAGACAAAAAAGGTGGGAAAAGAAAGTCAATAGCTTTCCATGTCTTCACACATACACACTGTCAAGTTTTCAAAACTATTGGCTGCCACTGCACCTGCTGCAAAGGTGTCAGTCTAGGTTTGGGGATTTTTTTTTACTGCAATTTCCAGCACTATGTGGTCTTCATTTTATTAAATACAAAACCATCCAGAGGCATTACTGCAGTCCAGCCCCTGAAGTGCACTGTAATTTTCTTTGCCCTAAAGAAACTGCATTATATGCAGGGGAAGTTTATATTTTTGCTTATAAAACTGAAAACTGACAAGGTGAGGAACAGAGTGATCATCCCATGGGCAGTGTGAGACAGACAAGGCTTTTTCTTCTTTGATCCATCACCTTGTCCTCATGTGGCCTAGAAAGTCTGAGCCAAGGAGGTTAACATACACTGGCTCATCTCTTTTCTATTATTAACTATTATTAATTAAACACTGGTAGGGCTGTGAAAGCCAGCCATCAGAAATTCTGAGGGTCTGCTTCCAAGAGAGAAGCCCAACTTCAGCTCCTGCTCAGTAATTCAATTACCAGGAAAGAACTGGAAAGAAGAGGAAAGGAATTTATAAGGAAGTTTCTGCTATACAATCAATACAGAAACCTGGTGTGAAAAGGCTTCCGTTAGAATGAGATTTTCCTCTCACAGCCTGTGGAGATTTTTTTTTTTTTTTTAATCTTTAGCAAGAATAACAACAGCAGAAGGTGCTAGTATGGTGGTCCAGGTTCATATTCTCCTTTTATTACATATTAATTACTTCAGGACAAATGTTCTGATATCCAGATCCAGCTCAAAACTTTCATTTTTCGATTCTTTCTCAAATCGTTCCTTTCCCTAAGAAAATATGTCATCTTTCCCTGGATGGTGCTGTGCTGGAAGCTCTCCATTATTCTGCTTTGGTTGATTGTCTGCTTGGCATTGGAAGGAAGACAAAAAATATTAAAGGAAGAAGAAAATGAAAGTGGGCTTTTTAATCAAGAATGCTCATTTTGCACATAGCCTTTGGCACCAGCAGGCATTATTTCCAGAGAACGTGAATATTTTGAAGACAAGTACAGAGAAGAAAGACATATTCTTGATTCCTTTTCCAGTAAACAGTGGAGGCTGGAGACACAGCTTTTTTGTGATAGGACTGTGGGCAGTCACTTTCAAGGAAATTTATTCCCTAGAGGCTCATTTATGCTGGATAATTATGTTTGCAGTTATTTTAAGATAAAGCTCATCATGGAATGCTATCGTCTTGTAAATCTACAGTGACACCTTCATTATCTCAGACCTTACGAAGACATTTGAAAGAGGATCTTCACAGTTCCCAATGGGGGTTTAGTGTAAGACTGTCAATAAAAATGCCTAATTTCCATCTATGCTTTTAAGAAATTTTGTTCACATGGATAACAAAACAAACAAAAACCAAACAAAGCAAAACCCAAACCAACCAACCAAACAAAAAAAACCCACCACCAAAAAACCCACCAAAAACTAAAACCAAAACAAAAATAAGCAAGGATATGAAGAAGAAAAGAATGGAAACAAGGCCCATTGGTCTCTGAAATTACATAATTTGTCCTTTTTAAATTGGAGAAAACATGGTGAGCTGTTATGTTTATAGTTAAATAATTAGTAAATGTGTAACCCATTTATAATAACCCAGTTGTGCTGTACTTTTTAACTATTAAGCATGTGAATATGAACAGCAACATTAAGGTTTTTGTTTAACATGCAGTTTGAAAATTTAGAGTGTAGGACCAGACCTTTTAAATGAATTTGAAAAAGTAATTTCATCTTCTGTGCCTCTTTCTGCACTAAATGAAGGGGACAACCAACTACAATAGGAAGGAATTATGAGGATAAATTGGTGCAGACATGTAAACTGTGTACAGACTGTGGCACTCTGGACTATGGAGTGACAGCACAGGGAGAAATTAAAATAATCTAATGTCACAGATATAGCAAATTGATGTTTCTACAGCGCAGGAGGGAAAATCAAATGACTGCTACTTCTTTCAGATCATGTATAGACTTTTCATTCAGTACCAACATATTTGTTTTGGTTTGGTTTTGCTTAGAGATAGAGCTATGTTTCTTAGGAGGGATCTATTTTTGCTTTGATAAAGTAGAATTTATTTGTGGTTACACAGATAAGGTCATGTAAATCATGCCATTATGAAAATACATTTCCATTTTGTGGTATTTCCTTGTTAAGATCCATCATAGGCACAAGTTGCCAGCGAAGCTGTGTATTTCCCATCCTTGGATGTGTTCAAAGCCAGGTTTAATTTGGCTTGGAACAGCCTACAGTAATGGGAAGTGTCACTGCCCATGGCAGAAATGTTGGAACTAGATGATCTTTTCCAATCCAAAGGTCTTTTCCAATCCAAACCTTCTATGATTCCAGGATCTGTAAGGTATGGCATTGCTATTATTGGGCATTAGCTATGTTTTGTTGAAGCTGTTTCGTTTCAGCAGCCAAAGTCACTCATATCTGAGGTCTAAATGTGTTGTATGAACAGCCATGAGATGTATGAACACTCAAGCAAATAGCAAAACTCCTCCATCCACCAGCTAAAAATACTGGATAGAGCATCTTTTTTAATAGATTTTGATATAAAATATTCTTGATATAAAAATAACACAATAAGAACTTTCTCGGGATACCTCAGCATTTTCTTTTCTGTTCTGATTAGAATCAAAGGATGCCATAGAAAACACCTTTGAAGGTGCTTGTTCAAAGTTAGGCACTTCAGAACACAAACAAGGTCCAGGGAGAAAGTGATGCTCTTTGTATACTTCTTTCCTATTTATCAATGAAAATTGCCTTGGAAATGGCTGACTTTACTAATGCTTGTATTTTTTGTTTTACTGTCTCTTGCACTGAGACATCACTAATGACTGTCACTTGCACTGAGACATCACTAATGCAGCTAACAGAGGATGCAGAAGGTCTAGCAACCATGAGGGATAATTAACTAACAAAGGAGGAAATAACTTTCAGGATTTCTCTTGCATGTTGCAGGTTTTTTTCCCCCTCCCCTCCACCCCGCCTCTTTCTCTTTGAAAGACCCTCATTCCTTGTCCTGAACTTCATAGTATATTTTTTGCAGATGCTTGTGTCTAACACTTGTAACAAATCAATTTTTCCAGTCCCCTCTGGACTGTGTAGCTTCAGAAAGCAAGTCACACCACTGGCTCTGCTGTCTGAAACTCACGTGATTCAGGATGCTGTCATGGGAGGACATTTATGGATCTCTGAATTGTCACCACTCTTAGTTTCCTGACCAAGCATCACCTTGCTGTATTATTCAGAGAGCCTGGCATTGGAACACCATAAAAACACTTCAAGGGAGATGTTGCTAATGGCTCTAAGACTGAATGTGCTAAATGGATTACTGGGTCTCATGGCAGACTAGCACAGTGGAGCTTCCAAAACCCGAGGGGCTGGCAGCATAAGGACACGGTGAACTATTTTGTTGAACAGTATTTCATGTCCGGCACTGGACATGGGCTCTGTTCTTCAGCAAATGCCTGTTGGGATGCCATGACTTTGTTGTCCATTGCAACTGTAGAAGCTCATCAGGGGCTAACTCTGTAGCCCACGTCAAATAGACCAAAACTTATTCATATGACTGACTTTTGAGTTTATAAAGTCAACAAAGCAGTGAGAAACACATTACAAAACAAATTGGCTGGTAATCAGTTTAATAAGAGAACAATTTACAGAGAGAGAGATGTTCATTGCTGAAGTGAGGAGTCAGAATCATTAACTATGCTCTTTCCTAAGCTTTTTAAAACCAATTTTGCACTTCTTTTAAGAAAATCCTTCCAGAAGGTGAAACTGAGGCCTTCTAGACTATATTGATGTCAAGTATGAGATTTACTTCTCATTACTGCCATACAGCTCTATATTACATCTGCATTAGCAGAGATTGAAATTGAAAGATTTCATTAGTTATACAGATTAATCACTGACTCACCCTAGTAGGCTTCTGTGGGGCCTTCATAACTCACCTATTCATAAAACAGCAAAAAAATCCAGTGGACACTTCTAGACACAGTGGAGACACTTTACTTTTTCAGAAGGAATCCAGTTTTTATGAGAGTCTCCGTCTGAATATCATTTAATGCATCCAGAGTCGATTCTAATTGACATGTTCTGTATTTTTTTATATCAGGTTCAGACATCGTTGTAGATGCTGTCTAAAACCATCACAAGCCCTCAGATGTGACATTGTATTGACAGTATATTGTTTCATGCAGCTCTAACTATAAAGAAATATAAGAGGAAATATAAAAAATGCTTTCTAAGAAGGAAGTGACTGTTTTGTATTGTCAAAATAGCTAAGGCAATATTAACTGTCCTGAAAAGCAGGAGCAGGTTCTCAGGATTTGGAACACTGAATTTTAATAACACGTTTCTGTGGGCCCTTGAGTAAGTAAATATATTTGATTGCATCTCTGTCTACTAAAGATGAATTAAACAATTCTTTTCATGAAGGACTGGGAGACCCAGCTTGGGTACTTCCCTCTCACCCTTCACACAAACAAGACAATGACAGGGAAATAAGAATAATAAAAAAAAATAAAAGAATCCCACCTTTTTTCTCTGGGTGGAAGAGCTTACTGTTTAGTTCAAAGTATCATTATGCTGAATACCCCCAGGCAAGGCTTTAAAATGTGTCCATGTGTATAACTTCCAGTGATAGAAACAGTGTCTGAACATGTTCCAAATTGCATAGTAATTAAATTTGTTTCCAGCAGCCTGATGCTCCAGAGCACTAGTACTGTCAGTGGCACCCACCAAAGCCAGTGAACATCTACTTACTTTTTTGACTTACCTAGCTGCCATTTTGTTGTCAGGTGTATTTTACCTAGGAAACACTCTGCCAGCAACTCAGCAGTTTCAGCACAGAAGGTGTCACAATTTGCCACATACAATGGAGACAAAGAATCCTCAGATTGTTACGAGCATAATAAGAGCCCTGCTACACCATGGAGCCAGGATCGTTCCAAAAGGAGAGAAGAATAAATACTTAAAAGAATACAGTGTTTTGTCTTTTTTATCTTTTCCTATGCTCTAGACAGCAGTAATATTTCAGAACATCAAAAATATCTAAATGCTTGGGCACCCCAGAACCCCTGACTGATGACTACATGTTTGGAGGGAATGACTTAGATTTTTTGGGAGTGCTCACAATATTTGTTCTTTTTTAAATTGTGGTGGTACTTGTTGCTATTTTTTCTGCTTTTCTAGGATGCAAAAACAGAAAAGGAAAGTATGCTGGAGTAAAACCCCGGATATTTAAGAAAAGATATATAAGAACTACATATCTCTGTTTTGTTTGCGGTATTTTTGTTTGGTTGGTTTTGGTGGGGTTTTTTTGTTTGTTTTGTTGTTGCTGTTGTTTTTTGCTGTTGTTTGTTTGTTTTTTGTATTCACTGACATGTGAAAAAATGCAGATGAGTGTTTTCTATCAAACAGATCCGAGAACTCAGAGGTTTAAAAAATGTTATGATGAAAAATTCCTAAGCAGATGAAGAGGCTACACTTTTAGCAATATATTTAATACTTTCACATCTCCTTCATGTCTTCTGCAAAGATATTTTCTGTTCCAATCTGTATGCAGAAATATGTGTTGGAGAATGAAACATCACTGCATGGTATATATAAAATAAATGAAATAGCATGTCCATATTTAATACATATTTGAAGGCACTTCAAAGGCAAATTGAGGCACCAGAAAGTGCCTCTTTATGGATAAACTACAAAGAGACAAAAGACAGGCTGAAGCACTGACATGTAATCATCCATACTATTTAATTTTTATCATGCTTACGTCACAGGTTTGGCTTATGCTGAATACACTCTCCCAACCATTCTCCAAACAGGGACTCAGAGGCAAGGGTGTTCCCAACTGTCATCATGAGCCATGTAACCTTGTTTTAGGGTGGGCATACAAGAGGAAGAATGCTTAGAGGTGAGCACCCAAAATGAAACAATTGATCCTGTTCCTTTATAATATCTTATTGCCATAGTGACACTAATTTTGAGTCCAGCCATGCCATAAAAAGCCAAGAATTGAACTTCTTCTTACAGGGATGAGACAATTGTCAGGAGGAAATATTTATCAGTTCTGGTGTGAGGCTGAAATCCTACATATGTACAATGTCAGATGATACCAAGGCGACCAGTCCCTAGACTGTCACAGCTGGGCTGTCACTATGAGTTCATTTCCCTCTGTCCCCATGTGTGACCTGACCTGACCTCACAGAGCCCCTTCACTTGCTGTGTTTCTTCTTCCCTGTGCAGTGTTGCCAACTCCCCCAGGACCCCACCAGTAACTGCACTTGCGCTTGCACTCTGCACATCATCTTGCAGACAGTCTTCTTTCCTGCAGAAGATTACTAATTCATCCAATGAGTGTAAACCCAAATCTTTAGCAAAGTTTAACATTGGCTTATTTCAGAAAGGAAATGCTGACTGATTGCAGGAGAAAGTTTCATTAAAATGAACATATTTGACTTTGTAGCCTTTTGCATTAGTTCAACTAATTTGTGTTCAAATGAGACTTGAAATTAAACCATAATATTTTTAAAGGGCTTATCAACAGGAGTACAAATATCACCATTTGATCCTGGATAGGACTCTGAACAGCCCTGTGAGCTGGGATCAATTTTCAGGACAGAACTGATCTGTAGAACGCTCAATTAAAGAAAAAAATTCAGACTTAATAATAAATGAACTTGGAAAAATTCATAAAGGCAGTTAATATTTCTACATCAGTAAAGTGACAAATTTCAGTCCCTGTAGGGTGTCTCTAAGCCAAAACTCTCCAAAGTCTCTGAAGAAAAACCATTACAAGTCATGAGCAGAGTTTAAAATTAGCAGTTATAGCCTAACATCCCACTCCTCCATGGACTTTCAGTCTCTAAAACATCTGGTGTGGACAATGCCCTTAAGAACATGTTTTGCCTTTTGGACAACCCTGAAATGGTCAATGAGGTGGATTAGTAAATTGTTGTAAGTTCCTTCCAACCGAAATTATTCTGTTCCAGTCCAGTCTGGTCTAGTCTGTTCAGCTATAATAACACCATAACATTTTTGTACTTTCTTAAAGTAGACCAAGAGCCTATACTTGCAGCTTTCATGAGTTCTCTTATCCCCTCTGATCCTACTTCTCACTCCCAGCTCCAAAACAAGACCAAAATTCCTTTCAGATTGTTTCTGCTGTTGTTACTGTTAACATTTATTTTTGTCAAACAATATCAAGGAATGTCTGGAAAATCAATGTTTAATAAGTTACAGTAATGTTTTCAATTTCCTGTCATCTGCTTTAATGTACATGTGTACCCTGTCATTTCCCATCACTTTCTAAATCCATCTTGTTATCAGCAAGGTATAACTTAATGTACAGCTAACTCTTTCGTAGGTGACCTTAAAGCATACACTACTGGGGATGCATTAGAGAGGAGTCATTCTTTCTTTGCAGTGAAGGTGACAGAGGGAACAGCTTGGAAGATGCAGCACAAAACTTCAGAGAGGACTTTTACACTTGGGTACACATTCTTACAAGAAAAAGAATACCATATAGGCAGAAGAAATTAATTATATCTGCAATGGTGCAATCACTGTGTGCTGGAAGAGTATTTAAATGTATTTAAATGGGAAATGTAAAGTCCTAATGCTTAATCTGCCAAGGTTTCATAGCATTGTCTGAGGATCTGACCTTTAACATTTATGATAAGGGTATGACTAATATTCATGACTATTACTTTGCTATACCTTCTTCTTGCAGTGATGTAACCAATTGACAGAAAAAATAAAAAAAAAGAAGAAATGAGGCTGAGATTATTTACTTCAAGGTTTCCACAAGATTGCTTTGACATGCTGCCCTAGATGATGAAAATTTGAGAAGGGAAACAAAAGTAAAGGGTGGAAGACTGCATTGCTATGATGCAAAGAGAAAGAAATATGGAGAATAGCAGGAGGGAAAAAAATTAAGAGGGATTTCACTTCATGAGTAGATTGATCCAGCTGTCTGTAGACATCCAAAGAGTTCAGTTAGTCTTTTTTGGATATTGTATGTTGTCAATTCTCTTAGACCAGAGAGAGTTTGTTGTGGAGCGCAACCCAAAAATGGGACAAATGAGCTGGGGCTTCAGACCTCCTGAACAAATATTTTTGGATCAAGTCTCCACTGTTTAGATGTTTCATTGGCCAGTCACTGCAAATCATTAAATCTCACCAGACCCAGCAGCATGGCCTATAAAAAAGCATGGGGACACCTAAATGGTGCTGCTGGCACTCAGACCATAGTGTTGTTTATTCCAGGAATTCTGCTAGACACTTGTCATACTACTCTTGGTCATGCTTTCTTTCATTTTTTGTTCTTTTTTTAATGGCTTTAAATAAAATTGCTAGAGCATGGAAATGTGTCCCTACCCAGGTGTGTTAAAGGTCAGCCTTTTTGCATGTATAAAACTCTCCAGACTCAGATTTAATGAAATATTGAGAAATAGAAAAAGTAGAGAAGTAGTGAATCTGGGAACAAGGGCAAACCCACTCATCTCAATCCTGAAGCCACTGAAAAGACTGTGAACTCCCACATAGATTTCTACATTCAATTCATTACCAGTTGGTACTTAGAGATATCATTATGGAAGTTTTTGTTTCTCCACTTGGCTTTAATTGCCTTCCTTATTAGAATTTAACTTTCTGATATGGCAAAATATTATTTCAATAGGTGCTGCAACATTATGCAAAAGAAGTTTAAAATTATTTCCCATAGAACATTATTAATGAATGTTTTTAAGTTTCAATGCAGGTAATTTAAAGGACTTGGAAAATACCTTTCTTGAGAGCTCAGTTTAACACAATGCATGTTTGGTTTAAAATAAACTAAACTTCATGTTTGGGGTTTTCTTTCTTTTTTTCTCTCCTTTTTTTTTCATTTTTCTTTTTTCTTTTTTCTTTTTTTTTTTTTTTTTCCTTTCCTCTGGAATATGTGAAGCTGTTCTTCAAAGGCTAACTAATCCAACCAATTTTGTATCGAAGCCTGAATGCATCTTAATTCACTATTCAAACTGTTGTAACAATGAATATTTCTGCATCCCTAGCAATATGTTGACAGACAGCTTTTTGCTGCTATAAAAAACCAAACCAAAACAAAAAAAACCTTCTGCAATTTCTTTATACAGTCTGATTAAAATCCACTTAATTACAAACACAATTAAACCTTTCTACCACAGTTTGCAGAAGAGGGTTAATAGAAGTAAAGTTGTCAATCAAAGATCCAATAGAGAGTAGTAATCTATGTTACTTTTAACCAGTAAAAGTGTTAACCTAAAATACTGCATTAACAATGTATTGCTATATGCAACTTTATTAGGAAATATCTCACTTCTTTGGTTGTTGTTCTGCTTATCATCAGATCAATACAATTTTGTTTATATGGCACCTTTCTTGACAAAGTCATCCCAAGGCATTTCACAAAAATAAATGTACATATAATAAAATGGCAGTTAAAAATACAATAAAAGGAAATTAAGCATTAATGTACAATCCAATCCTCCTGTGAAGTCAGTGCTGCCAAAGAATAATTTTATGTCACCCAAACTTTTTAAAAATTCTTGTTTTATTGACATTTTGAAATTTTATAAAACCAATAAAATGCCTAGCCATAACAAATAACAGGTAATATACATAATATGTATCAGAATTTCTCTTAGTCCAGACTGTCAATTGGCATAAATCAACATTTCCTTGCTGACTTCTATAAACCTGTAACAAATGATTATTGGGTCTATTATATGTTGCTTTAAACTTTAAAGACAGAATAAATTTCTTATCATTTGGGGCTTTGATGTTGATACTAGTTGGAGGCAGATTATATCTTTGTTTTTTTGCTAATATCACTGAAAGCTCCCTGGAGGTTATATATGAAACTTCTTCTCCAAAGTGCAAAACAGTAGGTGTAAAGTTCTCTTTCTTATCCAGGATTAAAAGAGATATTGTGGAAGACCACTAAGTACCACACAGCAATTAATTCACTTCCTATGCACAGGATGAGAATGAGAAATGGAAGGGTAAAGGTATGAAAACTTGTGATTTGAATTGAAGATAATTTAAAAGCAAAACCCATATGTACCAAAAAAACCCCAAAAAACCCAAACAACAACAACAACAACAAAACCCCAACCCCCCATAAAACAAAACAAAGCTAAAACCAAACCAAACCCAAAAACAACAACAAAACAAACCCAAGCAAACAAAACAAAACCAAACCAAAAAAACCCACACCAAAACAACGCAAAACCAACCAACCAACCAACCAAACAAACAAACAAAACCCCCCAAAAACTCCCAACCAAACAACAAAAAAAAACCCAAAAACAAAGAATGGGCAGGCAGGGGTTCACCCATTTCCAGGAGAGTGAGTTTCAATCACGTGCAATGCTTACCTGGGAAGACAAATGCCATGACCCTGAACATCCTGTATTCCTCTTTCCTCTACACTTTATTGGTGAGCATAATGTCATATGAAATGGGACATCTCTTTGACCAGTTGGTATCACCTATACCCAGTGTCTCGCCTCCTTGGACACCTCCAATCTGGTCACTGGCAAAGCAGAGTAAGACACAGCAACCCTTGATGGTGATGAGCATCCCTCAGGAACAGCTGGAACATGTGTTGCGTTGTAATCCGAACAAGTTTTTGGCCTCAAGATGTTTCAGGCTGGAATTTGGTCCACAATATTTGTCTCTAACTTGCTTTAACACAAAATTTAAGAGAGATTAATTCACCCACGCTCCTCTCTGTTCCCACTCTGTTCTCAATTTTTATGCTTTCCTCAAACTTGCTGCTGTGATCTGTCCTCTGACATCTCTGAGATTGCTTATTGCCTGCTATTTTCATTTTATTCCTTCCTTACATGTCTGCCTCTTTGCAGGATGGGACTACAGGAAAAACAACATAACTAAATCCAGTTTAACTTACAGAATACTTTAACTGTGTCATGTGCTCTGGGACTATCAGGAGGGAGTGTAACCTGTCCCAGTTCAGTGTGGAGAAGAATTTAGAAGATTTGATGGCTTCAGTGCATTCTGGGTGTTCTTTATATTAGTTACTGACAAGAAACTGGGACATAGTTATGCATAGTTATGAAGCCAGGCAGATAACTTAAGTTTGAGAAAATCTGAAAATTGTAGCTTGAGAAATGTTTAAAAGAAAGAAAGAAAAAAAAATCTAACAAAAAAACCCAAGCAAAACAAACCAAACCCCCCTGCCCCAAACCAAAACCACAACAAACAAACAAAACACAAAAAAACAAGTAAGCATGAAAAACACCCCACCAAACAATTCTGCACATCTTTTTTAGCACATTCATGCACTTATCTTTGATTGAAGTCAAGTGCACCTTAGTCATGAGTATGCCTCTGAATAGTTTGCCTAGTACTAAAGCTTGTTAGCACTTTTACATTTTTTCCCTACTAAATGATTGTTCCAGGCCACTTGTGATCCTATCTGAAACCAACAGAACACTGATATTTGCTCTATCAGATTTTAGTCTTCAGCATCTGATTTAGTCCTTAAGACACTGGTAGTCAAAGGTGACAAACAAAGCAAGATTTCTTCGTCACAGAGAGCTGTTTTAGGGTCTTGTGAAGCTTATCGTTATGAGTTCCTGCTGTTTGTTGGTCTGTGGGGGTGTTTTTTTTGTTGTTGTTGTGTTGGTTGTTTTGTTTTGTTTTGTTTTGTTTTGCTTTGTTTTGTTTTTTTTAGTTTTTTTTTTTAGGGTGGGCTTTTTTTTTTCTTTTTTTTTTTTTCACAACAATAAAGGGAACCTATAAGTCTATAAAGGGAATCTAGTGCAACCCACTTCAATTTAGATGTTTATATTTAGTCATTTATCCTAAAGCCATACTTTGTAAAGGTGGGAAGGAGTCATTAGCCAAAGACAAAAATGCTTTTTCATCCAGACATACCTCTGCTCCAACCCTGAGGTTCTCCCCCTCCCCAATGCTTTTTAAACAAAAGGATGTCACTTTTCACTTGTGGCTAATTCAGTTGTGAGGCAAAGAGAATGACTGGAAAGGGTGTAATAATTACAGCACAATATGGTGATCCTCTAGTGTATTCCCTGAAGATGTATGATCTCAGAGAATTTCTGCTAGGCCATCTTCAAGTAATTACTGTCAATTCATACTTATCTGCCAGCTCTCTTTCCAGGTTTTCTTTTCCTTGCCTTCCTCAGTGAAGATACTGGCTCTGACAAAAGGAGCCATTTGTCAAGGAGTTGGCATGCTGACTTTTCCCTCCCATTCTTTGCTGAAATTATGCAAGAAATTACAGTCCAACCTGAGCCACTATGTACCTTATCAGCTAAATAATAGAGCACATAATAATCAATGTCAAAAGGACATTGGTGGTAGCTGATACAGTTATGCCATTCTCACAGCCACTTCTGGACATCTTCATTTTCAATATGGGAAATCACAGCGGACTTTCAAATAGATCACCAAGGCCGATTCAGAAACTGAAAATTCTGTAGCTGTAACAATCTTAGAAGGGGATTTTGAAAATAGTCTCTTCTCCTCAGGTGCCATACTGGAAGGGAGGAGTCTCTTCAGGGTATATCTCAAAAGATGAATGTTGTGTATACACAAAAGAGCAACAGGTAGGTTTTCTTGTGCTTCCACAGTGATGACTTCAACTTTGCCTAGCATGGAGTGAAATTGCAGCCTAAGTCTTGTTTATTCTCCCAGAGTTTAGACAGGGGACCTTTGCCTTACAGTTTTTGTGCAAGCCTGGTTAGGCAATAATAGCAAATTATTAGCAATTAATAAAAATCCTCTAATGATATATTCAGGTGGATTCCTTCTCTAACCACTACATTACTAAATTTTAAATTCTTGAATGGAAAATAGAATTGGCTAAGACTTCCTGTAAGAATATCAAAAGAGACTAATATTTAAAAGGTTTAACTGTCTAGTACTGCAAAGAGTAAATCTACAGGAATAAGGAAAAAGAACCATAGTGTTTTTGACAAAACAGCAAGAGTTGTCTAAAAAAAAATTATTTGAACCAAGATTCCCATTCTTGTTTCAAAGACTACAGAGAAAAACATGAAACTGCTCAAGTCTCTAAAAGTCTACACAATCTGAGATTCTGAGCACGGATTCTGTTCCTCTGTAATTTCTCATTTCTGTGTGAGCACACCCTAAGAATCAAGTGATCTTCAGGGTCCCGCACGATACTGGTAATACTGCAGCTGTGGTAGTGCGATGCATGAGACTGGATGTAGTATTGGCATATCCCACTGCTAAGCCAGTTTCTTACATGTGCCTCTGCCACTAGATGGGGTTGCACTTAGGCAATTACATTGTCATTGTTCAAGAGATCGTTTCTTTTTCCTAAAGTGAAACATTCACCTTCTATTGTCTGGTCAATCTTCACCACAGAAGAAAAACAAAGTCAGTCCCCTTGAAAAAATATTCATTGTGGAATTTTCACCATTTTCAAGTTTTAAACATACATGTTAGTTTCAAGGCTATCTGTACAACACATGAAAGGTAAAATAAGAAGTGGGAGAAAGGTAAAGTTCTTTGCCCTGACAGTTTGAAGAGGATGCTTTGGCTTTATCAGATGCTAGCACTTGCCTCAGGATTTGGGCTTATTATGAGCTTGATTTAGCTGTCAACAAATTGATCCATAACAACTGTCTTCCCCATACTAGTTCCTTCAAGCCATGTAGTCTCTCTGGAGGACAGGTCCTTTTTCATTTGTGTGTTGTGATTTTCTTCCCCCCACCTCCCACCCCCGCCTTCTTTTTACCCCCAGCACTATCATTAGTTCACCCAATAAGTGACTTGCTACCACCTTTTTTAATTTCCTAGTATTTTGGTGGCTGAAGAAATTCAGCAGTGCCCTCTGAGGACTTGCACAAACATGTCACTTCTTTGCAAAACATCCCCTGATTTTGTCAGTTGCATGAGCTAATGCCAGCGAAACTCCAATGCTTTGGAAGAAAATCCAGGGGCACCTTGAGGGGGTTTATTTCTTTTTTTTTTTTTTTTTTTTTTTTAAAGTTCAAGATGATTAATTATATGGGACTCAAGATATGTAAAAGTTATCCAAGTTTTCACCATTAATCACATAAATGAACAGAAAATAATTAGTTCGTAGTGACTTTCTGGCTTATTATAATCAGCCCAACTCAAATCGACTTAGCCCAGAGAGCCAAATATAGCAAGGAAAAAAGCTCGAGGCATTTTTTCACTATGTGTTGCCTGTTATCACACAGTGAGGTTTCTGTTCAAATGATGTGCCTTATTAAGGCAGGCGAAACCCATTTAAACAATGTATCAGAAATGCAGACAAGCTGCAGAAAAATACATGTATAAAGGGTATATTTCTTAAAATTTATTGATGGCTGAGCCTGCTTAAACTTTAGAAAATGTGTTTTCTAAACCACAGACATTATGTTTTTCTAGTAATGCAATTGTTTGGGGGGGGTTTTATTATTATTTTTAATTTTGCAGCCATTCTTTTCTCCCTTCTCACTTTGTAATGGACTTGAAGAATGGCAATTATTCCCTTTTATTTTACTGGCTTAAACCATGTGCTCATTAGAATAAATGTTATTATTACCCTTTTTATTTTATGACTAGTAATTTTTATTTGATTGCCAATGCTTTCACTGTAGGCTTAAAATCTTGAATAGTCCATGTGATTGAACAATAATAAAATGTAAAGATTTGAATATGATTCTTTCTTTAGTCTAATACATACAACTTTAATTCTCAGAGATCTATTCTAAAGATAGGTACCCCATATTATGTTGAAATTATTGATTTTTTTGTCATCTGTGTGAATATGAAACCTCATGATCTTTGGCATTTTCATTGTTTGCATGATAGCATAAAATTCCAGAAACATGGAATCATTAGGGTTATTAGGAAAATAACTCTAATGTTATCAAGTTCCACCATTCCCCCACCACTAAACCATGTCCCAAGTGCCATATCTACACATTTATTTTAAATCCCTCCAAGGATGGTGACTCCACCACCCTTTTGATTAAGAAATTTTCCCTAATTTCCAATCTAATTTCTTTGGCACAACTTGAGGCTCTTTCACTTGTCCTGTCCCTTGCCCCCTGGAGCAGAGTCCAACCTGCCCCTGGCTACTCCTCCTGTCAGGGAGTTGTGGAGGATGAAAAGGTCCTCCCTGAGACTCCTTTTCTCCAGGCTGAGCCCCCCAGCATCCCTCAGCACTTCCTAATAGGCTGTGAGTGTGCTCCAGACCCTTCCCAAGGTCTGTTACTTTCTCTGGACACACTCCAGCCCCTCCATCTTTTTTCTTGCAGTGAGAGGCCCAAAAATGAACACAGGATTTGAAGTGGCCAAGACTGTTGGTAAATGATGGAAAATGGCTCAGAGCACTTCTACCAATTCCCTCAGTCCACTTGAGTGGATCATATCTGTCCCCATAGGCACACACACACTTTTAAGTCCAGTATCGGAGCACTTCCAAATTCTCCTTGGAATATGGGGGCTCTGTTCTACTTCTGTCCCTGTTTTCCACCTCAGGGTACCTGAACAACAACAGTTCTTTTTCCTTTGTTAATGTGTGTTCTGGGCTGACCTGTCTCCTATCCCATATATCCCATATCCTGGATACATTGTTGTGTCTGGCAGCTGCCCCTCCCTCTCTGGCGGGGCCTGCTGTTTTTGCGGCTGGCTCTCTCTCTCTCTCTCTCTCTCTCTCTCTCAAACCGGCTCCGGACCTGACCTGACCTGAGAAGTTGGAGAAGTCCCGGGTCTGCAAGAAAAGCTGAGTACCCTCCGCCACAGTAACGCGGTTTGTTTCCCACTATTTGGTGTTGGGGAGTGTTCTTTTTCATTGTCAATAAACTGGTTTTTTTACTTTTCCTCCAAGGTATTTTCCTTCCCGAACCCAGGGCTGGGGGGAAGAGGTGGTGGAGATTTTGGTTCACGGGACTCCTTTTAGAGGTTCTTCCCTAATTTATTCCAAACGAGGACAATGTGTTTACCCTCATCATTGAGTAAAGAATGGAAGAATATCAAATTTTACTAAAGTTTGTATCCTGAAGTTTGGAAATAGTGTGGCCATCAGACTGCTCAGACAGACATCCTGTCAGGTGAGTTTCATAGCCAGTACACTTAAGTAAGCAAAGTGATAAACTTGTGAGTATATAGGAGGGTTGTCAGTGCCACAAGTCAATAAAATTGTGATATTGAGTGAGAAAAGGTGCATAATTGGGTAATAACTCAGATAGGATCCCAGAACTTTCTATGGAACCAGTGATGGAGAGGCAAAGCTCATGAGATCATCATTCTGATAAATTTTTGCCTGTAATCTCACACTGGTCATGTAGCAATCATTTCCTCTTTGAATTATTATTTTAAACCTCTTCTTCTTTTTTTTTTTTTTTTTTTTTTTTTTTTTTTTTTTTTTTTTTTTAATTCCTGTAATGTGTACAAGACTTGTCAGTTGTTTTAACATGGAGTTAAAAACAAAGAGCAAGGAGGTACCTGGAGACAGTGAGATGAACCGGCAGCAGTTATGCAAGTACCCAAGAAATTTTGAGGACAGAATGTTTAGTCTTCCCTATAATGAATTTATTTTCATCCTAATACAGAGCACAAATTCTTTCTTAAAAAAAAAAAAATCTGTGGTCAATGTTTTTTAAATCATTGTTAGAAGGACAAATGCCCAATTTACTGTGGTCATCCAGAAAATTAAAGCATGCCATTTGAATCCTTTCTGATTTGGATGAGATTTTCCCATTTCAAAGAGTTTGATTCCGAACTCTGCACATCTTTTTCTGAGGAGAACAAATGCACAAACATCTGAAGAACTGGAAATAAAAACCAAGTTACAGAACTCACAGTGTGTGAACTCCCACTGACTTTGTATTCGCATCAGGAAATATGTGTAAGAGATCATCAAGACCTATTTGTTTGTTTGTTTGTTTGTTTTTAAAATTGTCCTCTATTTTAATTCTCTGGTAAAGTATGTTCCAATGATTACTGGACTGTATCCCAACCAAGAATGATTTCCTAAAACAAGGAAAATGCAATCAGTTCCGAGAGAGACACTCCAGTCTGAAATCGATAACTTAGTTCACTTTTCAGAATATGTCGTGGCTTCTCAGAAAACTTTTTAACTCTCTAGGTAGGGGTCAGACTGAAAATTACAGGACTATAAGATTGTGAAGATTCTGTGCTCTGATACCAACCCGTGGAAACTTTACTTCATCATTTTGCCCTTCTGCTTTTGCATCCCTATTTTGTGTGTTCAGAGTAAACTACTCTTGGCAATGACATCCTGTTATTATATTTGCACAATCCCTAGTAAAAAAGCAGCTAGAGAACAGCTGGAGCCTCTAGCTTCCAATATTGTAAATAATAATAGATTTATTTTCTCTAAACAGTAATGCACATACACCAAACAGGGTCATACCATAAAGATTTGTAATAAAATAATAATAATAAAAAATTGAAATACAGTTGCTAATAAAACCATCTCTTCAAGTTTTCTCTTTCATTGTTCATATGCGTGTGTGTTGGTGAATATGTGTGTGTGTTTGCAGCATAACGGCCAAATTAGATTTTGCATACTATATCAAAATAAGTGCAATCACAGTAACCACTTATTTCTTGGTGATTTAATTTCTTTTTTTTTTTTTTTTAATGAATTTTCCCTGAGAACAGTATTACTGGAGCATTTATTTATTAAAGTAACAAAAGGAATTTTGATCATTCCAGGAAAGAATACACATTGATAAGCACACAGTACCACAGATGACAACAACACAATCAAGTAAATAAAAATTTAAGGAGGAAATTTAAAGTAGAAGTTTCCGCGATCTCTGTAAAATTTAATGAAGTTATATATACATACACATATAGATATGTGTGTATATATAGTAAAGGAACATAGTCACATAGCAGTATCACAAAGAGAGTCTACATTAGGCATAAGTTAATCCATCTTCCTCTGGATGAGAGGAAGTCGCCCTGGAGAAAAAAGTTTCTATTGACCAGCTAAACAGTAGTTATTTTATTTATTATTTTACCCCATTGTGAGTTTGGGGTTTGTTTTTTTTTTTTTGCACCTCCTTAACTTAAGAAGGTGCTAGGAAAGGATGATCTATATCACATATAGAAGTCAAATGAGAAGGAAATATTGTGGCACACTGTGCTTTTAAGCAGCATAGTGTAGGGAAATATCAGTCTGTTAACTGCTGCATTGTACATTACTGCATTGTAAAAAAAATCTCTTAAAATTGATAAAAATACTTACATCATGGATTTTTTTTCACACTTTGATTACTCTGTATATGAGGATTCATATCTTAAGATTTCATAGAATGTTAATAGCTAGTGGTTTACATCTGATAAATGTCTCTTCAGCCATTTCTTAGACTTCTTTCTAAAAATCACAGATTCAATTTTTCTTTTCCTCATGGAAGTCAAATTATATGAAATGATAGACAGCAGTGAAAAACTTTCTATTCATTCCAATATGTCAAGACCTAAAATTTCTCATGAAAAATGCTGCAAATTTCTCCCAGCCTTGATTATTCACTCTGGCTTACAGTAGTACACCTATTGCTTTTGCGATATAAAATTTGGATATTTGGATACAAAGGTTTTGGTGTTTATTTATTTTGGTTGCTTGGTTGAATTTTTTGGGTGTGTTTGCGGTTTCTTTATTTTCTTTCTTCAAAATATCTGCCAGCTTTAAGTTGATAATTGTCGGGTGATTGAAGAGATGGGGTCTCCAGGGTTTGCATCATGAAGCCGATTTTATTGAACACACTGCTGGTTTATATAACTTTCAAGCATAACAACCATATCTGTGTTTCTTGGTAACATTGCTTAACTATGGGCTAGTACAGACTTATACAGGCCTGTGCTGTCTTGCACAAAAACATTCATACATACAACCTTGATCTCTTCCTCCTTCAGGGTCTTGCCTTGACTTGCCAGGGCTTGTATCCCTCTAGCACATCTACTCCTGTAATGAGTTCAGCAGTACTTTGAGTCCTGTTTCTGAGCTGCATTACCACAGATAATGTACTCAGGTAATAGAAGACAAGATTTTTGAGGTAAGTATCAAGTCTGGGGGGACATTTCTGCAGGTTCAGGAACATCACTGAAAGTGATTCAGGTGTTGATTGGGAACTATTTCCCTCCCTCAGCAAAGCATAAGGGAAAGCAAAAAAAAAAAAACTTTTGGGAAGAAGACTTAGACACTACAAGACTGGTATTTCTACCAAATAAAATTCAGGTGATATAACAGTTTCATCAGCAAAATGGATTTGGTGACAGGTGACCTAATCTTTTGAGGCAATGAGTTTGTGTTTAAGATAAGAATGCTAGCAAGGTTTATCTGCAGCACTTTGTTTTGAGTGGAACAGCAGCAGTCAATGTGAAATTATTTGAAAATGCATGTGAGAATTTTTAGTAAGTATTTTGGGAAATTTGCCCAAATTTAGTTGCAGCTCAAAAATTTTACTCCCGTCTTATTAGTTTAAATCTGTGATGGAAACTCAGATAGCACTATCAGCACACTGAGACATAATGCTACGGATCCTTGTGCTTCCGTGCCAGCAAACAAAATATCAGCTTCCAGGTGAAAAGACATCAAAATAGGGGAAAAAATCAATTGTATGCTCTGCATTATATATCTACTTTATATAACATTATAAAGTAGAACATCATATTTACTAACGAAATCAGCGACAGGAGTGCACATGTAGGGAGGTTCTGTTCATAGTAGTGTCATAATCAGCAGTCTAGTTTATTTATCTCTTAATTTCCATGATGATGGGCTATTGGTAATAATTGATTTCCATGGTAGGATTGGCTGTTGCCTGCTATCAGTCTGAATGACTATAAAGAAAAAGAACTTCCCTCTTTGATACACATGTACGTAAAACAAAGTGAAAAAATCATGAAGGAAAGACCTAAGGTGTACTTCTTACACAGAAAAACAAGTAAGTCAAGATGAAAAGGCTTTGAAATTATATTTAATGCTGTAGCAGCTCAGTTCCTGCATTGTAACTCCATTAAACTCAACAACTGAAAAGATACAAAGAAGCTTTGTCTCTTTGTTTTCTGCTGAAATTCTGACCTTTCACACCTTCCAGAGCTGTTCTCAGGCAATAGTGTGTAGATTTATCTGCAGAGGAGGCAGCACTTTCAGCTGCACTGCTTTGTGTGAAAATGCAGGGGGAAACTGCAAAATGAGTGAACAGGGCCAAGGAAAACTTCACATTTCTTCCTTCCACATACTCCAGTTAAGTCTCCACAGCAGCCTTCATCTTTAGCGTTGAAAGTGTTGGGAAGCAGGTTGAGAACCAGCAAAGAAACAACACAGAATGAGCACAGCTTGTGTGATTTTGTGATCAGACACCATGAGCTTTACACCTTACACAGGTGTAAGGCACTTCATGTGGAACATTTAATTTCATTAGAGAGTGACAGAGTCAAGGTATTCTTAGTGATACAAATATATAAAGAGAAAACAGTATTTCTTCAAGATCTACATGGCTTCTACAAAATCTCTCTAGTGTGTCTGGATGCAGGAGGGCTTGTTAGCCTGTGAGGCAAGACATGAGGTCTAGGAGTCAATCCTCTGGAAATTGGAATGAAATCTTGGTATTTCTCCATCAGTTTGAGAGAAGACCAAATCTACTGCCATCAGAAGCCCCAAACTAGCTTTGTTTCCACTCATGTAAGGACACATACAATCTTGATTGACAATATGATGTCATAAAGTTTCCTTATTACTGCTGTTAATATGTAATTATTTTTACTACTGCAGGCAACTACCGTATTTTAAATAGTTGTGCAACAAGGGCCTTTAACAAACATCAAGTTACTGAACTGTCAAGAGATTTAAAAAAAAGCCCTATAGAACAACACAGAAGAGGAGAGTCCAATTAAAGACTTTAAACCTAAATGGATGTGCTAATCTGGATATATTGGGAGAATTATAGCCACAGAATAAGTCGTGATACAGAGCACTAAATATGCCAAATCCCTGGTGTTACAAAAACACTATTAAGAATGTGCAGTCCCCTGGTGAGATGACAGAAGGAAAAGGGGAGGACTCTGCTTCCTGCATCTTCTCCTCAATAACATAAAGTAAGGCAATAAACCCCCTTTGTTGTCTTCATTGCTTCTGATACAATCATTTCACAGCATAGTCGTGTCAACAAGGTGATGTCATCTTTTCCTGCACTCCTCTTGCAGCAAATACATTAGCTAACATTAGAGATTAAGCTTAAGAGACCTGGTGATCTCTTAAGAGAACACCAGGTTAAGAGAATGTTAAGAGAACATTCTGAAAAACCTAACAATGGAAAACAAGCAACCCATCATGAAAGTGAATAGAACTGCAATCCTACTGATGGTGCATTCTGAAGGTTTTCTCCTAAAATTCTTTGTTCCTCCCTAGCAACAAAAGTGCAGAAAATTCTACAGAGGTATCTTAGTTGTACAAGAAATAGACCAAGATTTTATTTAAAAGTAAATTTTCTCCTGCATTATTTCTGAAAGAAAGCATAGCCAAAAAGTACCACCTCGATTTTCCAAAATTGAGCCAATTCTTTTGGCTGGTACAAAGGCTTGATAAGTTTGCAAATGCTAGTGATGAACAAAGGCCTGCAGACCACCAACAACCCAATTGCTATGATGTCTGGGACTGTTTGTCATATCTGGTGTTCAGAATTCTTAATGATTTTATGTGACACAGGATTTTGCTTGTAATATTGTACACTTTTCCTGCCTTCATATTTTATGTTCTTTATGTAATTTTCCACATCTGACTGGGTAAGCATAAAGGAAACAACCTTACTACTGAACTGCATTGTGAAACCAAAGTATGGAAAAACTGAATTTTGGCTCTGACTTTTCTTTTGCTTCCTTGCCATGGCTCCAATTGGCACTTTTATTTGAGGAGCAAACGTTGTTACAAACATCACCTCTTCCTTTACTCCAGAGGTTATCTTAAATCTAGCCTACAGATCTTCATGATAGACATCCATGTAGCATCAATTAGAAGAGTTAAGATATCCTTAGAGTTTGGCTGGTTCACACAAATTGAGGATATAGTGGTACAATTTTTCAAGCAAGGTATCTGCAAATTAATTTAATGAGTTCATGACTAAATAATGTCATGGAACCTCCAGGATCTTAATAAGAGCATTTAATGGCACATCATGACTTTCTTTTAACTTTTTTACTTTGAATTTTTAAGGGTATGCAACACTGTTATTCCTTATCTGACATCCCTATGTCTATAAAAGTAATAAAATAAACATTATTTATCATTACAGAAATTTTCAAAACTACACAAAATATAAAGTACTTCAAAAGACTTCAGAGCTTTTGCCAGTTCCATCCTTACACACTTTTCATATCGTCTTCAAGAACTGATCAATATTCTAGCACATATTTCACCTCACTAAGGCACAAACATCCAAAAATCTGAGGTTTGAACTAGCAGGCTGAGCTCCCTCCACAGAAACATTGCTAATTTCAAAAGAAATTGAGACATTTTACATTGATCTGGCAGTAGCAAGTAGACCCACTACTCTCTATTGGCTGAGAAGGAAGCTTAGCTGATCACCAGCCTGGACTCAGGATGATTTTCAGCATGATGAGGCTTGATTAATAAACCCCATTAATTCAATTTAGAATGATTCACAAATGGATAACTGTTTTCCTTTTTACTTCTCTCCCACATTCATCATAAAACATGTTAGCGCTTTTCAGTACTTTAGAAGAAAATATATTTTTGACACAAAAGATGCAGAGCCTTTGAGCTTCTGTGCCAAAGGAAGAGGGAAGTTGAGCTCAAAAACCCTGCTGATGTCCCACAATCTGGCAATAGCACAGTATTTGTTAGCCAATGTAAAGAAGTGGACTTCATCCCATATTACAAAGGAGAAATAACTCTACACTGTGTGCTAAACTGACCTGAGGGAAAATTTCTATTAGCAGGATATAAAACCAAGAGCTCTACTTGTATTATAAAAACAGAGTAATGCAACTTGTTCCAGGGGCGCTGTTTGCTCACACAGCTCAGGACAATGAGGCCTTATTCCTCATTGTGGCATCATTGCTGTAATGAAAGTAAGAAATAAACACAATAAAAACACCCCAAAAGGCAGAATAGTGCCTGCCTTAAAACTCATAAGATTAATAAAGCAAGGACTGATTTCAAGAAAGGAAATTAACCTGCTGAAGCAAAGTACAGTAAGCTCTGACACAGAAAATGCTCCATAAGATCCCCATGGTAGTTTTGCTTGAGTACGGAATGTTTGGCTCAGGCTGTGAGTGAATACTGATAGTCTGTGCTATATAGTTGGCAAGTTTTAAACAGGAAACAGACATCTTTGGGGAGAAGGAATGGAGGGAAAGGACTGGTTCCCTGGATCCCCAGGGATCCCCAGCAGACAAAAAGCAGAAGATGACAGATGAAGGGCAAACATGTAGGAGTAGCATGGGATCCGTGGCAGTATGTGAGAGGATTGAAGACTACGTTCAGTTGTATGGTGCTAAAAAGATTATGTGCAGTAATTGTCACTGTGCACAAATAGTGCCATCCATCTCAAATCCTTTCAGTACTTAGGATACCCATTTGGTGAGTCCTCAATAGTTTCTGGTGTTTTGGTACCTGCCCCAGCTAGGACAGCAGCAACACTCTAAGGAAGCCACACCTCTACACGAGCAGAATTTCAGGAAGCTTAGCAAAGTCCGTAGCAAAAAAACACTTCCCATTGCCACGTGGACTCTAAGGTGACTACAGTTACAAGGCAGAACTGAGAGCTCACATTTCTTGTGAAAGCCCTTTCATTATGACTGCTAAGTGCTGCACATAGTTCATCTCACTCCCTAGCAAGGTTTACTGGCTTAGGCTCAGCATTTTATTAACATTTCTATGAGGCCTGCTGACTGGAGCAATATTGTTTCTGGACAGTTCAGCTTGTGCCTGGCTCTATGAACAGGAGTGTTTCTAAATGTCTAAACCACATTAATTGTATTTGGGTACAAATATGCCAATTTGGATCTAGCTGTAAATAGATAGCTCAAGGTTACATGCTAAGCCAAAGCTGAGAATTGTCTTCCCCCTCTCCATGTCCAGCCCTAGGCTACACTCTGATCTGCTCGTAGGTTATGCATATTCATGTTTTCATAGCCTCAGGAACCAGGACCTTGTACAAGGCCTCAGACATAGACAAAAGTCTTCTCTTGGTGGAAATCAACATAAAGCTATAGAGCAGAAAGGCAGACCATATGCTAAAGAGAAGAGGAAGCCAAGGGAGGCTCCCAGACATCTCTCAAGAACCTCCAGTGAGCTTGAAAGTTGTTTCTTCTGCAGATCTTCTTGCCTGCAGATATGCTGTTTGCCCTTTGAAGGATGAATTCTCCCTCCAGCACAGAGAGCCTGGTGATATGCTGAAGGTATGACTTTCCTCTCCCCGTGCAGCACCTTCGTTCTAGCTGTAACCTAGTGGGGCTATACTCCCTCCAGGCTATAAAACCGCCACATTAGGATCCTGAAAGGGCCCTACTTCTAGTCAAAGCATCCCCCTTGAGCATATGTTGAAGTGCCATGTACAAAGACTAAGCTCTACGTACATGTAGCCCTACAGTCTTAATGTAATTGGCAACTCAGTTAGTTAATTGGATTTCCCTCCCTTCTCTTATTCACAGACATTTATTCTTACCATTGGATTTTTCATACTAATGTAACAGCATCAAGCACAACACAGTGGATCCATTTTCTGAGCCCCGCACAAATTTCATTCATCGAACCACCAGCTATAGATTACAGGTCCAATCCTTATAAATTATATTATAAACCTTAATGGAGGTGATATTCACCTCCATTATAATTATTATTATTGTACAATAAGAGCCATGTATGCTTTAAAAATTAAATCTGTGCATTCCTATCCATAGTAAAGCCTGCCTGTATATGGGTTTTAATATGCAAATAAAAAATTATTAATTAAACATTTACAAAACAAGGTGACGAGGTTTCTCTTTTCCTTTCAATACATTGCTTTGTCAAAAAACCCCAACCAACCAACCAAAAAACCCACTAACTTTTTGAGTCTGAAAACTTTCAAAGCACACATGCACAGAAACAAACAGGCTACATGCACCTTTCATAGTCAAAACTGAGTTCCCCAGTTTAATCTCTTCACCAAAAAGGAGCATAAAATCCTATATGTCTTCTGTAGAGCCTGACTAGATTTTAACAAAGTTTGTCAAGACTTTGCACTTAATACCTTTGCAGACAGAGTTGCCTAATTTGGAGTCAGTTTGATACATCTTTTAAAGTAGGGCTGATTCTCCACTGGATGAAGTTATGGATGTCATGATGATGTATGATAGAAACAATACCTTTAGTGAGTTCGTACCATTCTCATTAGAGACTTGCCAAAACCTACAGATAACAGAGACAACTCATAAACCAGCACCCCCTCTACTGTTCTGATGATCTGGCAGCCCTCATGTAATGCATGGATCACATACAGCAAATACTGAAGGAGGTTGCTTTAAAACAGAATCAATCTGCTTTTCATCTTGGTCTTGCAGTTTTTCTAGCAGATTATTCACACAATTGTCCAGCATTGTCACACTGAGCATAATTCACTCATCCTGAGGACTGTAAAGTGCAACTGGGGAAAATCAACTGACAGTGATTCATGTAAGGAAACCAGTGTATGTGATACAAATGTACTTGAGGGGTATCCAGTTGATTATCTTTGTTTGCATCACCTTCCTTTTTTGATTGAACAGTCCAGATTTTTTTTTTTTTTTTTTTTTTTTTTTTAACATGTGAGACTTAACTCAATTTATTTAAAATCTTGTATGTTTCGTAAATCAGCATTTGAGGCATCAACAACCATTGCACACTGCAATTCCACACAGGTAAATCCAAGCAAAATAAAACAGCCACTCTCATCCCCCTAAGTAATTAGAAGAATCCTCAACCTAGAGAGTCGGAAGAGAACAGATTTTGGATCAGAAGATACTGCAATTATCCAGGAAATGAAAGTTTAAAAAAGTGACCTGCACCCTTTTTGCTACAGAGAATTATTACTATCTAAAGAAACAAAATACATATAGAGTATATAAAGAAAATCTTTTAATTGTTTTTATTTATTTTAGGGATCAGAAGACTTGAAAACTAGGGAATTCTGTTTTATCTTTGCTGCTGTCTCCCTAGGCCCCAGGGATGTTGCTTACAGGGAAAACCAAAGTTTTGTTAAGTGCCTTGGACAATACACCCCATTTATATGCTCCAAATAAAAAAGACACAGCATCATAATTTCTTCCCTCCAAACATCATGATGTGGCTGGAGAAGTGTGCTGACTGCTGGATGTGGAAAGAGTTAATACAGATTCCCGAAGGAAATAAGAAACAGAAGAGTGAACAGTCTTTATTCTCTCTGTGATCCTACACTGCCAGCTGCAAATCTTTCACAGGCACAGCTTACTACATGGCACTTAAGGAATGCAATAGCTCCCCTACATTATTCTGATGAGGTTTTTCATGGTGGTTTTTTTTTTGTGGGTTTTTTTTTTTTTTTTTTTGGTTGGTTGGTTGGTTGGTTGGTTGGTTGGTTTTTTTCTTTTTTTCTGAGAGCACTGTGTCTTTCTTTGGGAATAAGTCACCAGAAGGTAGCTTTTTAATCTGTCACTCAGGGACTCATATAAGCAAGTACCTGTATAACAGGGTTTGTGGGATCTGGGGAAGATTGAGTTCTTCAGTCAAGACTTGAAGGTGTGACCTCCTGATTTAGAAGACAGAGTAGTACTTCTGGAGTTTACCACTTCCACCATCCTCCCCATTTGTTTTTGTCAAGCTCAAGAATTGTGCTGCCAGTGGAAAAGGCTGCAGTTCTTAATGAAATCAGAAGTGCTGGAAATTAAATCTGTGCTTTCTGAAAGATCATCTGCATTCTGTTTTAACCCTTTTTCCTTTCTTCTTTTTTTCTCTGTTAAAAACTTTTAGACAATAGCTTTTCTTCTTTTTTGCAATTTATTTGCATTATTTGTTTACAAGGATGATCACTAGTATTCCAAGATAATTTTTTATTACTGTTCCTCATTATAATGCCAGACCAAAGTGTGAAACAGACAAGCAGACAAAAATATAGCTCAAGCAAAAATTCACTAAACCACAGGCGACAACTATGGAGAAAAGATACAAATACTGATTTTGTTAGAGCAAATCTGGAAAACAAATGGAAGTGTAAGCACCAAATTTTCAGGTGATAAATAGTGGTTTGAATCCACAGCAAAGGATACATTACTCAATTTACTTCTAGACTTACTTCCAGCTGTGTGGTAAGATGACCCTGACTGGACATGAGGTTCCCAATAAAGCCGCTCTGTTACTTCCCTTCTCAGTTGGGTAGGAAAGAGAAAATATAGCAAAAGGCTCATGGATCAAGATAAGGACAGGGAAGGGTCTTTCACCAGTTACCAGCATAGGGAAAATAGACTCAGACTCAACTTGGGGAAATTAGTTTATTTCCAAGAAAATCAGAGTAGGGTAATGGGAATAAAACCCAATTCTTAAAACAACCCCCTTCTTTCCTCCCCCATCTTTCTTGACTCAAATTTACTGCCTCCTTTCTCAACCTGCTGCTCCCCAGCAGCACAGGGGGATGGGGATAGGGGCTGTGGTCAGCTCATCACACACTGTCTCTGCCACTCCTTCCTCCACCTGTGTAGGACTCCTCGATCCCTCCCTTTGCTCCAGCATGGGGTCCCTCTGATGGGAGATGGTCCTGTATGAACTGCTCCGGTGTGAGTCCTTGCCGCAGGGTCAGTCCTTCAGGAAAAGATATTCTAGTGTGGGTCCCCAACAGAGCCACAGGTCCTGCCAGGATCCTGCTCCAAAACAGGTTTCCCAGGAGGTCACAGCCTCCTTTGGGCATCTCCCTGCTCCAGCCTGGGCTCCTCCAGGGGCTGCAGGGGGATCTCTGCTCCCCCGTGCCCTCCCTGGGCTGCAAGGACACAGCTGCCTCAGCATGGACTGCTCCAGGGGCTGCAGGGGAACCTGAGCTCCAGAGCCTGGAGCAGCTCCTGCCCCTCCTTCTGCACTACCCTGGCTGTCTGCAGGGCTGCTCTTCTCAGATATCCTCAGTCTCCTGACCAGCTGCAGCTGTTGTTGTGCAGGTTTTTCTCCACTTTCAGTTATCCCAAAGATGTTACCACTGACACTGAGGGTCCTGGCCTTGGCCAGTGGCAGGGCCCATCCTGGATCCAGATGGCACTGGCTCTGCTGGACAAGGTGGGAGCATCCAGCATCTTCTCATAGAAACCACCCCTCTAATCCTCCAACATCTTGTTGTGCAAAACTAATACAAGCTGAAACAAGAACATGGAAACCAGAGGCTCCAGACTTTGGAACTGATAGTATAAAGAGTGTCCAAGGGTGAGAAAGACCGAGAGCCTCAACATATATCATCTGCCACCGCAGTACACCTGTCTACAGAACTTGAGGCATTTGGCATTTCTCTTCATTGAGGGAGTTAAAAATTCTTCCTAAAGATGTTTGGCCTTTTTTTTCCCCATTGTTTCTTTTCCTTTCTTTTTATTTTCTTTTCCTGCTTGTTTGTTTGCAATTTTATTTCCTTTTTTGTTTGTTTAATTTAATTTAGTTTAGTTTTATTTAAATTAGGAGAAAGAAGATATTACCATGGCTGTACCCAGCATTGAGGAGTTGGAGCTATTGTCCTGTGGACAGAGCACAGGACAGATGATTAAATTTGTATTCCTGTCTTTCCTAATTCTGCTATGTTTGTCTTCAGGCAACTATCTTCCCTATCACTCAATTCCTCCATCTCCAAAATAATAACTGATCATGAGCATATTTGTAATATTTATTGATATTAAGATTTATTGTGAATCTGATGTTTGGGTGTTAATATCTGTCCTGGGTTGTAGTTTAGGATGTATTCTATCACCATCTTTAGTTAATGGCCCATCAATGCCTTTTGCATGACTCAGAGATAACTCCCTCTGGAAGTTATCTCTCTCTTTAATGGGCCATTAAGGCTCTCTTCCATGACTCATCATCCCATTGTGAGATGCTGCGCCCATGGGGAAGAGACAAGCATTCTCACCTGGATATAAGCTGGGATTTGGGACAGTAGAAGCAGCCCTCACCCACTGGATTCCCAGAGGACCGGAGCTACCAGACCTTTCTACAAGATTTCTGTTTCAGGAAGACCACCTCGTCTGGACTGTTTCCATCACCCTGATCAGGTTGTATTCTGACTCTGTCAGTGGTTTTTCTTTTTGTATTTTACTTTATTTTATTCTATTTTATTTTCCTTTTCTTCTCATTAAATTTTATTTCTGACTTAGAGCCTCTCACTTGGTTTGTTTTCAAAACCACAACATATTTTTGGCAGCCAACATGCGGCAGAGGCAATAAGAAAAGTCAGAAATTACAATTTTATTGAAGAAGACACCTGTCTGTTATGATGCCCAACATGCTTACATGTGTCTTATACCTATCTCTCTATATTTTTCCGAACGTGGGGCACTATCTGCCAGCCTTAATACTCCTGCGTAGACCAGGATATGGTACTAAAATTGCTTTACTGGTCTATTATGTCCATTGCTTGATAAAATCTGAGGCAATGACCATTATTCAGAATATATACCCAGTTTTGTATTCTTGTTCTAGTCTAGGATGCTACGTCTGGAGCCTCAACAATCTCACCCAGCCCCTGTGGGGAGGAGTAAAGAATGATTTTTTCCAGCTTTTCAGGAAGACACAGCAGTTTTTGAAAATATTGAGTACCCTCTGGATGCCAAGGACAGCATGATGTTCTTGTTAGTCCTGCTTGGTTTTCTCTGTACGGCCTGCACCATGCTTAGAATCAAAACACTACATGGTGTGTTGGAGCATGTTCTTAAAGAAGTAGAAGAGGTAAAAAGAAGCAAAGCAATAGCATCGACGACTACACAGACTGTCACAGAGGAGAAAGGAACCAAAAGTGTTGTCAGCATCTCCACACAAACCGTCACTGAACTGGAACAGCCTAAACCAGTAGCAGTTGCCACCACTCAGAAGAAGAAATCAAGGAGCAAATCAGTCCGCATAGCGACTGACAAGGATGGAGCAGGACCTTCGCACTCAGCTAAAGAGACAGAGACAGAGATCATCACCCGCTCTCTATCTCTGGGTGAGCTGCGGGACCTGCAAAGGGAATTCCCCCGCCAGACCAACGAGCCCATCCTCACCTGGCTGCTCCGCATCTGGGATGCTGCAGCCAATGACACCATTCTGGATGGAACTGAGGCCAGGCAACTGGGATCACTGTCCTGGGATGTGGTCATTGACCAGGGAATTGGAAAAACCCAAGAAACTCTCAGCCTCTGGCAGCGACTGCTAACAAGTGTGAAAGACAGATACCTTTGTAAAGAAGACCTCCTAGTGCACCAAGGAAAATGGAACACAATAGAACAAGGTATCCGATGCCTAAGGGAATTGGCTGTGCTGGAGATCATTTTTGTAGAAGATGAGATTTCCTAAGAGCCCAGATGATGTCCAGTGCACATCACGGATGTGGTTGAGATTTGCACGGCTTGGACCAGAGATGTACTCACGTTACCTGGCAACACTGCAATGGAGAGAAGGTGAGGACAAGGTGGGTGTCCTGACTAACAAACTAAGGATTTACGAGGACACTGTCACCGCCCCAGTTCATGCCCATGTCTCATCTGTGGAAACAAGACTGGCTGAGCAAGTCAGGAACTTAATTGAAGAAGGCCATCATAAACTGAAAAAGGAACTTAAGGAAGAAATTTACGATATCTCACCAGAGCCGACGAGAGTCTCTGCGATTAGGAGCAGGCGTCCCCCAGCCAGGGAGAGAGGATACACACCCCGAGGTAACCTTTGGTTTTTTCTTCGAGAGCATGGAGAAGATATGAAGAAGTGGGATGGAAAACCCACCTCCTCCTTAGCAGCCCGGGTACGTGAACTGAAAAGAGAAATGTCTACCACAAAAAGCTCATCTAGAATCAGTGTTGCTCCGGTCTCTCATGCACAGAACTCCAGACGTTACAGGAATGATGATATGACTGATCCTCTTGAAAGAACCTCAGCAACTCATTTACAGGAAGAGAACAACCTATGCGATGACCAGGAATAGGGGGGCCCTGCCTCTAGCCAGGAAGAGGAAAGGGACAATCGGATCTACTAGACTGTGTGTATCCGATGGCCTGGCACATCTGACCCACAAAAATATACGGCATTGGTTGACACTGGGGCCCAATGTACCATGATGCCATCAAGGTATGTAGGAACAGAACCCATTTCTGTTACAGGAGTAACAGGAGGGTCCCAGGAACTGACTGTATTAGAGGCCGAAGTGAGTTTAACTGGGAACGAGTGGCAAAAACACCCTATCGCAACTGGCCCAGAGGCCCCATGCATCCTCGGCATAGACTATCTCAGGAATGGATATTTCAAAGATCCAAAAGGATATCGTTGGGCTTTTGGGATAGCCGCAGTAATGAAAGAAGACATCAGACAGTTGAATACTTTGCCTGATCTCTCAGATGACCCCTCTGCTGTGGGACTGCTGAAAGTTGAAGAACAACAAGTACCAATTGCCACAGCAACAGTACACCATCAGCAATACCGCACAGACAGAGGCTCTGTGATTCCCATACATGAGATGATCTGTAAACTGGAAAGCCAAGGGGTAGTCAGTAAGGCCCGTGGAGCCCAATTTGGCCGGTGCGTAAGTCCAGTGGAGAATGGAGACTGACGGTGGATTACCGTGGTCTGAATGAAGTCACGCCACCACTGAGCGCTGCTGTGCCAGACAGGTTAGAGCTTCAGTACGAGCTGGAGTCCAAAGCAGCAAAGTGGTATGCAACCATTGATATCGCCAACGCCTTCTTCTCCATTCCTTTGGCAGTGGAGTGCAGACCTCAGTTTGCCTTCACCTGGAGGGGCGTGCAGTACACCTGGAACTGACTGCCCCAGGGGTGGAAACACAGCCCCACCATCTGCCATGGACTGATCCAATCTGCACTGGAAAAGGGTGAGGCTCCAGAGCATCTGCAGTACATTGATGACATCATCATATGGGGGAATACACCAGAGGAGGTCTTCAAGAAAGGAGAAGAAATTATCCAAATTCTGCTGAAAGCTGGTTTTGCCATTAAAAGAAGCAAGGTTAAGGGTCCAGCTCAAGAAATCCAGTTTTTGGGGGTCAAATGGCAAGATGGTCGTCGCCAAATCCCCATAGAGATAATCAACAAGATCACAGCCATGTCCGCACCTACCAACAAAAAGGAAACACAAGCTTTCCTAGGTGCCATAGGCTTTTGGAGGATGCACATTCCTGAGTACAGTCAGATCGTGAGCCCTCTCTACTTGGTGACCCGCAAGAAGAACGATTTCCACTGGGGGCCTGAACAGCAACAAGCTTTTGTTCAGATCAAGCAAGAGATTACTCATGCAGTAGCCCTGGGCCCAGTCAGGACGGGACCAGATGTGAGGAATGTGCTTTACTCCGCAGCTGGAAACAATGGTTTGTCTTGGAGCCTTTGGCAGAAAGTGCCTGGGGAGACTCGAGGCCGACCATTGGGATTCTGGAGCAGAAGTTACAGAGGCTCCGAGGCCAACTACACTCCCACAGAGAAGGAGATCTTGGCTGCCTATGAAGGAGTTCAAGCCGCCTCAGAAGTGATTAGCACTGAAACACAGCTGCTTTTGGCACCCCGACTACCAGTGCTGGGGTGGATGTTTAAGGGAAAGGTTCCTTCCACACATCATGCCACCGATACCACATGGAGCAAATGGATTGCCCTCATTACACAGCGCGCCCGCATTGGAAACCCAAATCGCCCTGGGATTCTGGAAGTTATAACGAACTGGCCGGAAGATGAAACTTTTGGATTATCGTCTGAAGAAGAAGAAGAAGAAAAGCAAGTAACACGCGCTGAGGAAGCCCCACCATATAATGAGCTACCGGAGACTGAAAGACGATATGCTCTGTTCACTGATGGCTCCTGCCAAATTGTAGGAGCTAACCAGAAATGGAAAGCTGCAGCATGGAGCCCCACACGACAAGTTGCACAAGCTACCGAGGGACAAGGTGGATCGAGTCAAGTTGCAGAGCTTAAAGCTGTCCAGCTGGCTTTAGAAATTGCTGAATGAGAAAAGTGGCCGAGGCTTTATCTCTACACTGACTCATGGATGGTAGCTAATGCTCTGTGGGGATGGCTGAATCGCTGGAAAAAGGCCAATTGGCAGCGCAGAGGAAAACCCATCTGGGCCGCTGACATTTGGCAAGACGTTGCCGCCCGAGTAGAGAGGCTGACCGTGAAGGTTTGACATGTAGATGCGCATATACCCAAAAGCCGGGCTAATGAGGAGCATCGCAACAACGAGCAAGTAGACAAAGCTGCCAAGGTGAAAGTATCACAAGCGGATCTAGATTGGCAGCACAAGGGAAAATTATTCCTAGCTCGTTGGGCCCATGATGCCTCTGGTCATCAGGGAAGAGATGCAACATATCGATGGGCCCGTGACTGAAGGGTGGACCTCACTATGGACAGCATCTCACAGGTCATCCACAACTGTGAGACCTGCGCTGCAATCAAACAGGCCAAGCAAATGAAGCCTCTGTGGTATGGTGGATGATGGCTGAAGTACAGGTACGGGGAAGCCTGGCAAATTGACTATATCACCCTTCCCCAAACACGCCAAGGAAAGCGGTACGTGCTGACCATGGTAGAAGTCACCACTGGATGGCTGGAAACCCACCCTGTGCCTCATGCCACTGCCCGGAACACCATCCTGGGCCTTGAAAAACAAATCCTGTGGAGACACGGCACCCCTGAGAGAATTGAGTCGGACAATGGGACCCATTTCAAGAACAACCTTATAAACACCTAGGCTTGAGAACATGGTATTGAATGGATATACCACATTCCTTATCATGCACCAGCTGCCGGGAAAGTTGAACGGTGCAATGGACTATTAAAGACTGCCCTGAAGGCACTTGGTGGGAGAACCTTCAAGAATTGAGAACTAAACTTAGCCAAAGCCACATGGATGGTTAACACCCGAGGGTCTATCAATCGAGGTGGTCCTGCCCAGTCTGAACCCTTACACGCAGTGGATGGAGACAAAGTACCTGTGGTACACATGAAGGGCATTTTAGGAAAGAGGGTTTGGATTAATCCCACTTCAGGCAAAGGCAGACCCGTCCATGGGATTGTCTTTGCTCAAGGACCTGGCTACACTTGGTGGGTAATGCAGAAAGATGGAGAAACCCGTTGTGTACCACAGGGAGACTTAATTTTAAGTGAGAGCAGTGTGTAAGGTTTCATTCTGTATGTATATATGCATTCATCTGTAAGAATGTATTGATTTAGGCATGTTGTAGATGGTAATAGAATAAGGGGTGGATTGTCCTGGGTTGTAGTTTAGGATGTATTCTATCACCATCTTTAGTTAATGGCCCATCAATGCCTTTTGCATGACTCAGAGATAACTCCCTCTGGAAGTTATCTCTCTCTTTAATGGGCCATTAAGGCTCTCTTCCATGACTCATCATCCCATTGTGAGATGCTGCGCCCATGGGGAAGAGACAAGCATTCTCACCTGGATATAAGCTGGGATTTGGGACAGTAGAAGCAGCCCTCACCCACTGGATTCCCAGAGGACCGGAGCTACCAGACCTTTCTACAAGATTTCTGTTTCAGGAAGACCACCTCGTCTGGACTGTTTCCATCACCCTGATCAGGTTGTATTCTGACTCTGTCAGTGGTTTTTCTTTTTGTATTTTACTTTATTTTATTCTATTTTATTTGCCTTTTCTTCTCATTAAATTTTATTTCTGACTTAGAGCCTCTCACTTGGTTTGTTTTCAAAACCACAACAATATCGAGTTAATGATTGTTATTATTATTATTATTATTATTATTATTATTATTATTATTATTACTGTTATAGGCAAAATAGCCAAATTGTTTTATATAAAGAAATTTATTGAAGTCAATTCGGTTACAAAGAAATAAAAAGTCTACCACCAAACTAAATCAAAAAATTTGAAGACACCAAGCCCGGGAGTTGGCACCTGGTGAACGAGGTCAGACCAGCGGACAGTCCTCCCCTTGTTCACAAGAAATTGCTGCTGGAGCTTAGATTTTCATACAGTTTTTGTGCCCTCAGGCTAGACCCAGGATGTAAATCTTTTCAGCCCGTCCGATATAGTGTTATCTTTTGCATTGCATAGTTATTTACTGAAGTCCTTTTGTCTTTCCCTCCAGCCGGGCAATGATGTCCAGGTGGCGTGGGTGTTTGGTCAGACAGTGATGATCGCTTCTTGCCTCGTTCCTTGTTATTTCGCCCTGTGCCTTCAAGTGCAAATGAAGTCTCCCTCCTTGGATCTGAACTTTGCTCTGTACCTTCAAATGCAAATGAAGTCTCTCCCTGAGTTTTAGGTTTTTCAGTCTGAATTTTACAAAAGGGGTGCTTCATATATCTACTATATTTAACTTTCAGCACTTTATATAAAATATTATTACAAGCATGAATTAATTCTTAGCCTCCCTCATAACATTATTATTATTATTATGCTTCTGCACTGGTGACAACAGTTAAAGCATATATCAATGTGCTGGGATCTACAACCTGCAATGGAAAAACTAGCCTGAAAGATAACCTTGCCACTAACAAGGTAAAAATTAGAGCACCAAGCAGCTCTATAGCCTGCCTCACTGATAACAAGCCTTTCAAATACCGTGAACCAGATTCTGTTCTCAGTGAGATGAGTGAAAATCTGAGGGGTCCTGCTGAGGTCCACAGGACTATAGGGAAATTACTGAAAATCAGAATTTGGCCCAGTGGTACTTAAAATAAATCTGCTCACTCTGAAGGGTCTGATATGTGTTGGTGCTCAGTGTGCTACACAGGGAAGGAAAAACAACAGAGACACACACATGCTAATTAAAACTGCAGATGTGACTTGGTGGATAGATTAAATAACACCTCTGGAAAGAGGAAGAGCTGCCAGCTATAAAAGCAGAAAGCTCCTCAATTAAATTTCTCAAAGGGCTGTTGCTGATCTAATTTCTCCTAATTTCTAGAAGCAGAACCGATAACCCTCTGTTTCCAGATGATGTCTATCAGTTAAATGACCCATACCTACTCCTTAGTGCACTTTGACTTTTTCTCCTCACAGTTTGAACAGTAGCTCAGGTGGATATTTAAAAAGGTTTCTTAAACACTCCTATTTTCTCCTGTTTGGGTGAAAGCAGAGCAGGCAGTACACATGTGGGACTGAGGATAGCAGAAAAGCTCATTTTCAGCCCTTTTCAGTCGCAGAGTGAGTATGGAAAGCCTGAGTTACAGACTGGACAATAGCCATTAATTCAGATGGAAAAAACATATCATGTCTATGTGTGCTAAAGTCAGATCTTCACTGTGCTTCTAATCTCACAGGCAAAATCAGTCCTATTTCCACTAGAGCTGCCTAGTTGGCTTGCAAGATATTTACAGTGCCACCAAAATTGCATGAAAATTCTCTTTTGGGTTACAGCAGTGGCTGAGGACTTTAAAAATTCACATAATTGCTAAGGAAGAAATAGCATGCCAAAAACTCAGCAAATGGAAAACTGAAAATGAAATAAAACTAAGCCACTCAGCCTGGCTTATCATTGCTGGAGACGTCTCCTGTGGCTGCTATTCCTACAACAGCTGCTGTGTGGCATTGCTCCCCTTCAGATGGAAAGGAAACAGTGCTCAACACAGTGAGTCAACAGCGCTAGCTGTAGTACTTTTTTTCCAGACAGCCCTATTCCCTGTCCTCGTAACAAACTGTTCTAATTGTTATGTTATGACTATTATAGCTAAAATTGCAATGCTCTGCTGTTCAATTTTTTCTTTTTTTTTTTTGTCTATATTTCTATAAAGCTATGGGGAGAGGGAGAAAAAGCCTTTTACAAATAATTTTTAAGGAAAAAAAGGGAAATGCCTTAAAAATAATCTGCTGGCTATAAAATCTATTATGAAATATGTTTCAATTAAAAGGCCGCACGATTTATATGCATAAGCTTTTCTTCTGTCAAGTTTATATTTTTGTTGACTTGTCATAATGCCCTGAAGTAACTACTTGGGAATTTTAAACTTACACATTTATCTAAGCAATCATGCTGTGAAGATAAATATCCCTTGAGGAAGATACACAATTGGATCTTGTATACTAGTAAGTTAGGCTTTGTACCAGTTATTACTGCATTAGGAATCATGGGGCTTCAATAACAACCATTAGCATTTGGAGAGACTCTGTTTATGTTCAGTGTATTGTACGTGCACCAGTTAAATAAAGCCATGCAATGGTTGTGATCTTGAAGCTCAGCTGATCTCGAAGCTTGGACAATATTTGGGCAGCATAAAAGGCTCATCAACGAGTTTAAAATGTTCATTAAATTTTTGCTGGTGCCAAACTTTTTGTAGGGGTCTTTTTCTTAGCTCTCTTCTAGGACAGGGGGTATGGAAGGATCATGACTGACAACTCCTGTGGCCATGCCATACTTTAGAGAAACTGCAACTGCAGCAGCTCCTGAAATGGAAGCAACTCTTCATCTTTTCACCAGTTTAAATGGTTCCTGAACTCATTTGCATGGTCAGTATGAGCCAAAAGCGTTCACTAGAAAATCTTGTTGTTGTTGTTGTTGTTGTTGTTGTTGTTGTTGTTGTTGTTGTTGTTGTTGTTGTGAACAGGATACTTCTCAGCTGGCTCAATGCTCTGATCTGATTTACTCAGTGGCCATGTAGAGATACTTGGGGATACCACAACATGGCAACAGACTGAGAAGAAAATGTCTTGGAACAACAGAAAGGTAAGGTGAGGACAGTTACACAGGTGAGTATTCAGCTGTCACACACCTTAGTTTCAGAATGGTAATTATGTCAGATGTTTAACTTGAGTAAGAACTTGGTCACCTTTAAACTAATCTAAGACTGCACTGTTGTGAAAGCAGACAGCTATCCTCTGTGACAAAGCACCAGCACTCACATGGCCTTGTGATTAGCCACACCTTACTGAAAAATTCAAGGGGAAAAAATTTAGAAAATATGCTAGTACTGGCATGGGGAGGAGGTATTAATAGACAGTTTGGAATAGAGTAAAATATGTGTTATTGTTTTCCTCACATGTGCAAAGATGTGGAATAGCTGAAATTGATGATGAAACTGCTCCTGTAGATTTCTCTAGACTGGCTTTTGAAGGAGTCTTCCACTTTGTTGACCACTGAAAAAATAAATTACTATTAGACCACCAAAATAAAGATTAAAATATTAAAAAAGATTGAACAGGATCCTAGAAATAAACCTGATTTCACAACACATAACCTATACATTTCTCTGAAAGGGAGTCTCTGCTGAGAGTGGTCCTGAAGCTTCTTTGACTTACATGGGAAAAATCTGTCCCCCTCATTTGGACAGAGAGCCTATGACTAATGAGAAGGTGGCCACCCAACAAGCAAGCAAGTGAGCCACAAGCTGGGCCCAGTCTCTCTCTACTGGCTGCTCTAGTCCCCACTTTGATTACCAGCCTGCAAGGAGTCACTGCAGTGGTTATTTATCTCTACAGTGAGGACTTGCTTTCAGGCATAGTCTTATTGATTTCAGTGTTGGCTATACTGCTTGTTTTGTAACCTGAACAACTCATACTCTTCTCTGCCAAGTTGCACGAAAGCCAAACAGGTATCAGGACCCCATAACAGTTCAGAGAGTGTTACAACCTTTGTCCTGTGCTGTAATTACCTTTAGGCTTCATAAGAGGTGAGAATCCAGATTTATGATTCTTATGCTTGACAATATAAATTCAAGAGACCTTTGGTTTTTGGGTTTATTTTATTTTATTTATTATTATTATTTTGATCTTGGTTCCTGAATTCCTACAGAAACAAAATGTCTGTGACCATGATCATTCTGCTTGATTTTTACTCCCTTTTCCTTTTGAGCTTTTAGCCAATTTCAGCTAAGGAAGATGAGAATTTATATTTAATTTCTAAAGCATTTTTAGGAAAAGTGGGGATCAGTTCCCAGAACAGCTTATCCATGAAAGTATTTTCTGCCAGGAAGGATGACTGATCAGTTGTCATCAGGTGTTACAGCCTAGCAGTCACCAAAAAAATAGCTCTGGACCCATTTCTAATTGCATTTATCTTGTACTATCCTGTAGACTTCTAGGTGTATAGGCTGGCAAGGATATTCTGGGATAATATTGGGATTTGTAGTTAGTTGCTGCAAAACATGTTTCTGTAGTTTTGTTTCTAATGGATGCTAGATTTATTTCCTCTCTTATCCCTGTTGACTGTTGTCCTGATTGTGACAGTCTTGTTTTTATATAATTTATCTAGAGATAATGCCCCAGTCAGCTGTTCCATGCACTGGGAACAACTGTCTGTCCTCAGCATTTGATACATTCTTTTCCTTTCTCCATGAAAGCCTGAGAGAACAGAAGAAAAAAAATTTAAACAACAAACAAACAAACAAACAAAACAAAACACTAAAAAACCCCCCACAAAACAAAGCAAAGAAACAAACAAAAACAACAACAACAAAAAAACCCCAAAACTAACCAACCAAACAAAAACAAACAAACAAACAAAAACCCTTAAAACTTGCAGAACTGTGGCTCGTCTCCTTCCCTGGCTTGGATAAGCAGGTGGGTAGGAATATTTCATACTAAGATTGTGCTTTGCAACTGACCAACTGCTCAGCTCAGATTATTCAGAGGAAATTTCCTGAAACCCTACAGGCAAAAACACCCTGCCAGTATACTACATACACACACATATATCCAGATACAGAAGGTTTGACTTTCTTTTTCTGAAGGTAAATGCTGCCCTGATCAATTTAGATTGAGAGGGAGTCTTACTTGCAGGTGAGATCTTGCCTGCCACTTATTTTTATTTACAAACATTAATAAGAATTCTTAAAGAAATTCCCTTAAGTAAAATTCTTTTAGAGCTTTTCTCTGCCAGTTCAGTTTTTCTTCTATGTCTCTCACTGTGACATCCCCCAAACAGCCTGGGCTGACATTTCTGATCACTACCACCATCTCTTTAGCTTCACAGTATAGTTTTTAACTGTCCTGGGGCTAAATTTCAGACCAGTATGGCTTCTGTGGCAGATCACCACCAGATAATCCCTCTGGATATAGTGCACAGAACTGATTCCCCTTCCTCCCAGGTCAGTAGGGCACATACACATTGTATTACCACCCCACTCTTCCCTATCAGGAGATTTGTCTGTCCCTGGATGCATTCATGCACTGGAGCAGAAAATAATAAATAAATAAATAAATAAATATACACACACGCATAAAATAAAATTAAAATAGACTCATCTGTAGGGTAAATCAAATTAATTCTACTTAAGTCAAAACAGTTGTCCTGATATTCACTAGATGAGGGTTCATTTTATAATTTCTAGAGGTACAAGGAGCTGTACTTCAATTTTACCTGCAGCTTTCACAGAACACCAGTTTTTTAAGCATGCAACAAAACAGAAAACCACAGTGCAGCCATTGCTTCCTTGCAGCTGGTTGCTTATTTTAGACAGGAAGAAATCTGTTCAAAATATAATGGAAAAGATTACTAGCCACCAAATATATAACAGCTGGAGGTGTCAGTTTGAATGCAGCGCACACATCAAAATACAAACATTTTTAACAGGTTCTAGTGCAGAACCAAAAAAAAACCCAAATTAGCAACACACTGGTTCTATCTATGCTCTATGCTTCCATATATTTTTATAATTTAAGTATATTAAAAGAAAATAAAATATGATGAATACATAAAAAGAAAAGGATTAATTTTGAAATTGCAACCTACTTGGCTCTAAATCTTTGCAGGTTGTGGGGCACACCACTGAGCTGAAGTCATGTTGAAGACACAGTTAAAATGACTCACACTCCCTGGTTTCTGGGTAGATTAGGTATTTGGGGGGAGAGGGATAAAAGGGGGGTGTTTGGGACTTCTTGTCATTCTTTTCCCAAAACACAGAAAGGAACAGCTTCAAATGCTGCAAGCATCCTGTTTGAAAAGGTGACTTCAGAGTGCAGGACTACCTGGATTGATTTTCCCAGACATGGGAAGTGGCACTAGGTGGGCTGTGTGATCTCCAGACAGCTGTGCTCTTTGTGAAATGCTTTGAGATTTACGATTTCAAGCCACGGGTGCAAAGGAAAAAGACTTAGCAAAATTAAAAGACAGAGAAATAAGTTTTCTATAGGATTTTTAAAGCAATCTGAACAATTCTATTTGCAGGGATATTATTCTCCCTTCAGATTTATCATACCATGCAAAAATTCTACAGAAGGGATAGCATCCTTTATTAAATTAAGGGGCTATTTAGAGTAATTTCTATAGAATCCAATTTAATTTCTATAAACCCCTATAGGTTTCAATCTTTTTCTATTCTGTAGGATTTCTCCATAGGGACAGTTATTAGCAGCAGCAGGTTTGATTCAGAGCAAAGTTGTTTTGTAGAAAGGAAAAATGGCTTCACTAGGAAAGGTTTTAATGTAAAGCACTGTCTGCTTTTGCAGGTAACAGCCCTAGGCTGCTCCTTTGGCCAAAGTGTGGCTGGATATACCCACAATGGTGAAATAAAATTATATAAGGGTACAGTGAACTTTGCCCAAGTGACATTAGGAGGGTTCCGTCCTGAGAAATCTATTTTTTTTTTTCTTCTTCCCTTTTTTTGGGTATTTTCGAGGCACATTCGCACAGCCGTCAGCTGAATGGGAAGGCTGACTGCTTGTAGTGAGTAACTCAGGTATAAAAGCAAGTTCTTTTAAGGGGGAAATGGCTCCTTAATCTGCCATTTGGTGGAAGCTGGCAGTTTCTCAGCCCCAAGTTTCATCCTATAGATCTACCTGTGATCGTGCAGCCTTTTAGCCTTCCCCATTACCTGACTGCTTGCCAACAATTTGAGGCTGCATTTTATGAGGCAACAATACACATGGGCTCTGCGAAAGCCGGCTCAGAACAGCACGAAGAGGAGAAGCAGCTCAGCCAGCAGTGGCAGTTCCTCTACCCCAGCTCAAATGACTAGCTGGATAGGAAAATCAGATTCACAGACTCTCTTAAACACTGCATCGAACTCTTGTGTCTAAAGTACTTTGCAAACACGTTCCCAGTTGCCTTTCCAGCACACTGTGGCCCTTTGAATCAACAGCAGTGGGAAGGAGCGCAGACCCAGGGTTTCATTTTGCCAGCAGCCTGCAGCACTGAGACCATGCAAGTCGAACACACCTTAAGTTTTAGCGGTTGCCATGGCGATAAAAGGAGGCATTACAAAATGCACAAGCTGTTGGACATGTTGCGGGAGCTGAGAGGAAGGGCTAAGAATAAACTTTGGGCTAATTCTCCGTAACGGCGCGCTCCAAGCGGCTGCTGCTCGGCCAGCATCACATCCCAGCATCACACCCCAGTTAAGCAGCTCGTTAATACAAGGCAGATTGGAGCAGGAGGGGTCGCCCCGCTGGGCACTCACGGGTTCTGGTACCCAGCACAACAGCTGCAAATGGAACGTTCTAAAGAAAGAAAAGGCTAATTCTGTTATGATGATTATTACTACTATTTAATTCCTCATTTCCATGGGGCTGACAGATAGGATTGTGCCAGCTGCCGGAGTATGAATAACCCTTTTTTACTTTAATACTCTCTGCAAAAGTCCGCTTATGACGAAGGCTGTCGTGATGAGCTGGAACAATAGCAAAGGTGCCCCTGCAGCTGAAACAGGAGCAGGAGTTTTGAAGGGGAAGGAAGATGAATCTCACCCTTCACCACTTCTGTAGCTGTGTGTGCTCACTCCTGGAACTACAGAACAGAACCACAGAACAGAATCACAGAATATACTGAGTGGGGAGGGACCCCAAATTACCACCAAGTCCAACCCTTGTCTCTGTGTACCAAAGATGAAGCATGGCAGGGGGCCTGGCCCCTAATGCTGGGGCAAAGAAACCTCCAGGGTGTTTTTCAGACAGAGTATTCCTGCCTCCCAAAACACCCTGACACAAAGACATAGGATCACACGGAACGAACAGGTAAATTCTCTGTGTGCTTCTTGTAGAAAGCCGGGCTCAAAAAACAGTTTTTCATTTTCCATATACTTCAAACCTGTGCCTTCACACTCGCTGATCTGAGGCAGATGTCTTTAGCAAAGTCTTTTTTCTACATGACAAAAACCCACTAGATGGCAACATCTCTCATCCCCTCACCCAGCACTTCCAGAGCCGGATCCCTCCTGGTGCAGGGGACAGAGTGTGTTGGGGGGTGGCGGATTAGACAACGGAGATCTTAGATCTTATCATCTGTTGAGATTTCCAAAGTACAAACAGAAACAGATCAGCAGAAGATTCATTGCAAACCTCACCCTAGCTTTGAACAGAAATTTAACCATCAATGGCAAAGTGTGTTACCTGTGTCTGTTGACAACACAGAGTTATTTCTGAGCACTTGTGCAGATTTCAGGCCCTGTAACTCAAACAGTCCACTACGTTAAGGATATAAAAACTATAAACCCCAACAAAATCTGATCAACAAACTTCTTGCCCACTGCTCTCACATTCTTTCCTTTGTCTTTCTCTCAAGTATTGTCTTAAACTAATTTTGATTACAAGCTTTCTGTTATATCTGTTTACATATCTGTAAAGTGCCTGTCATATTTTGAGCATAACTTACAAGATTAACAGGAAATTCTCCAGGTTTCTTTGTGCATAGGGCCCACCCTGTCAGTCTCAAATGTATGTGCATGCATACCAGTTCTTGGAGACACTAGAAAAGCACCCAAACTATGCAGGGAAAATACACATGTTGCAGGAGCAGTAGATACAAGAAGGTATAGCATGAAACTTAGAGGAAGGACAAAAGCATAGATATATATTTCCACAGAGTATTATAGTGCTCCAGAACTAAAGGGGAGAGTAGGATAATATCACCATCTGATGTGACAGGTTATCATTAAGTAGAAAAGATCAAGTTTTGAATCTCCCATGGAGGTCAATATAGACCACATTTCTCAGAGATGTAATCCCAGCCCTTCCACAGGATCTGGTAATGATGGCCTGGATGAGGGGTCACCTGTGATCCTGGGAAGGAAGCACTCAATCCCATGGAACTGCTAGGGTGGTTCCTACTTGGCAGACTGACAGCCTTTAATCTTCAGATTTTATTTACTCTCTTTGTTCCAAAGACAGGGTGGATCTGTCTCTCACGAGAAAATTTGCCCATCAGCATTTGTTAAATGTGGGTTGCATGTTTGTTCTCCCTTTTCCCAATACACACTGGTTTTGATATCACTGTTATAGAACCTCTCTCCAATTTCTTTCCTGCAGCATGAGCACATGAGGCTCAACCCAAACTCAGCTTTTTAAAAAGCTGAGAAAGGAAGGCAGCTCTAGTAAGGAATGCCACAGCTTTCTCCACAGAAATTCAGGCTAGGAATGAGAAAGCTGTGAAAATCTATGAGATTTAACATGCTGGCTTTTGTCTTTAAGCAAGGTCCTACAAGAAATGTCCCCTATCTTCCCCAACAACAACAACAACAACAACAACAACTAGAAGGGAAGGGGAAGAGTGAGATGAGGTTCATTAAACATGGATAACTAGAGTGTGACTGGCATAGAAAGATTAGTAACTAGATTGTCTGGAGCAGTGCAGTGTAAGGAGGACCATCTACATGACAGATAAAACCCAGAGGAAATATCTGCAGGGCAACAAAAACTGGAACTGTGCTTTTGTAATGGTTAAATCTAATGCAATAAGAAGGCCCTCAGCTTCGGCAACTCATCCGTAACCCTCTGGTGTGGCTCACTGCAGGTCTTACAAGGAGTAGGAGACGGGTGATGTCTTATCTCATGCTGGCCACTCCCATCTTTAATCAGCAGATGAAATTTGTGCCACGGCAAATCATAGACCTGCAGGAGGTCAGGACACTCTGGCAATGGATTCAGATAATTTCCCCCAAGCTATTTAAGAATGGTCACTAAGGACATATGTACACTGAATAGTGAGGGAAATTAACACTGCCACATATTGGTTATCCACACCTACGCCTGAAACGAACATGTTTCCAATTAAAAGTGGAAGAGACAATTGTTGAAGTCACTTTGGCAGTGAGAACTCTCCAGCTGCCTCTAGATTCCTGAATAAGTGAAATGTTTGACACAGAAGCATATGTTTTTGGCAACGTTGTTTAATCCATGTTTTAAAGAGAAAATTGAAATTCTACAAGGTGTGAAAAAAAAACAACAAAAGATCGCTGGAACATTTTCTGTTTGGAGTGACAGAGACCATGTCACCCTTCTATTCCTGTTCTCTGTAGACTTTCATTTTGAAAGAACTGCTGTACAAATGAACAGAGAAGGAACATGCTGGGTAGGCACATAGCAGGAGAAAGTAGAGGTAGCAGCAGACTCCCAAAACAGTCACACTCTGCAAGATACTGAAAAAGGCCCTTGGAAGTAGAAATGCAATCTGAATTATAAAATCATTGAAATCTCCTACAAGCTAACAGCCCATGTTTAAAAATTTGGTCTTTTTATTTGTTGTTAAAGCTGAAGAGGTGGGATGTAGAAGAGGAAACACAACCTATAAATGTAAGCTTGTGACAAGCCACAGTGTACAGGCATCCCACAGCTCTGCATCCCAGCCCAGCACCCAGCCTAGACTGTCTCTCACTTCAGCAGGCCAGAACTTGGTTAGGCTAGACTGAGTCACCTTGCACTGTCTACTGCTACAAGCATGTAGCTGTAACTGGGAAAGGACACAGAACACTGGTTGGCTGCATTTGCTTTCAGTGCACATTCACACGGTTTGGTTCTAGAAACCAACACTTGACTAAATTCCTTTATAAAATCTAGTCTTAAGGTGCTGAAATGCAAACATTTTTCCATATTTAATGATTTTGATTTCCTGCCCCAGATAAACCTCCCAAAACAAAACCTAACCCCATAATTTTTTTTTTTTCAGGTAGCAGACAATAAAGAGAAAAAAATAAACGCAAACACCAAAAAAACAGAAAACCTGTAAAAACTTAGCATATAGCACATATTTCTGCCAGGGCTCCCTTTGAAGAAGCATTTATTTCCCTTCTATGTCTTCTGTTTCTTATCCAGTCTTTGTCCCATTATAACATGTTTCCTTCATATTCCATGACAGCTTAGTTTCCCTAACAATTTTGTGTAAGAGAATTTCTCAAAAGCTTCTTGAAAAGTTCTAACAGATTATGTCAGCCTGTTCTTCTTTATCCAATATTTATTTGACACTCTCAAAGAATTCTAGTAAATTAAAGGAGCTTGATTTTCCTTTACACAACACACATTTCTTTGTCTGTTACTTATCATGCTTATCTAGGATTTTTTTAATAATCCTACTTTTAATTATCATTGCAGTCCATTTTCTGAAGTAAGACTCACTGGCATGTAGTTCTCAGGATCACCTGTAATGTCTTTTTTAAAGACATATAAAACACATCTTCAGCAGAGGATGTTAATGAGAGATTGTTTCATTTCTGTACAGCTCAACCACTTCGTCCTTAGGTTTCCTCAGCATCTGGTCCAGGTGGCTAGTCCAGGTTGGACTCTAGCCATGACAGAGGGGTTAACACCTCTACTCATGAGAAAACTGCTCTGAAATCTTGAGTGGCCAGATGCATCAAGAACATCAACCTCAATGTATCTGTTGATATTCAGCTTTTCCAGGAGCATGGTGCCCCATGCTGGGAAAATATCATGGCTGTCATCTGTGGACTCACAGGGCAGAATTTTCTTGCAGTTTTATAGACTACAAAACTGATACAACCATTTCAGCCATTTGTATACAAATATGCAGCAATTAGAGTGAATGAATGAATTCATTCCATAATTCCACTGAGCACTATAGTATCATGTAATCAGTTTATTCTACCTGCAACATAAAATTCTACTTAGTTACACAAGAGTACATTTTATCAATTATTGATTTATGAACATCTAAGCCTTTCTTCAGTCACCATTTATGCTCTTGGTTTTATCGTCTCTGCTGTACTGAGAGTAGTGTTATCCAGTGGCATAGTCTATACTACTTAAAATTCCACATACTTCAGTAGATTACCCCATTAACCATTATGTTTTCCAGGCTGTATAGATTAAAGTAATTAAACTTGTCCTCAAAGACCTAGCTTCTTGATTATGGGATCATTCTACCGCCTGCAGCACATTTGAGGTGATTTGCAGTAATATTGTCTTTGGGAATTTAGTGACCATATTACACTGACAGCAGTGAGAGCTGGTGGCCTTCGCAAAAAATCAAAATTTCATCTGTGACACTTAGAACATATCTCACAGAGGTATACTGGCAGCAGTGTTATGGGTAACTGGATGGCTTTGGGAGATCGGAACTGGCCTGTGTAGTCTTCTAAACCAGGATTTAGTGTTTGGGGTGTAATGAACTTGCAACTGTGTTGTGGTTGGAAGTGATTGAAAGGGGTTTACAGAAGACCGTACATTGGCGTGTGTGAAATGAGCTGGATAGCATCAGCAGAACGAACAGGTGCCCATATCATACTTAAACCAAAGTATCCCACTCAATTCTCAGGATAATAACTCCAACACCAAGGCCAAGGATAAAATGAGTATGGTGACTAAACTGCTTTTCCCTCCCATAGAGGTATCCCTCAGGTGGAACAAAGACATATTGGTCTGAAAATCTGAGGGAAGCTGCAGGTTTTCTGACTATGCTTTATCTTTTCTGTGGATGAAAGGGAGATTTAAGAATGTCAATCCTGCATCTTTCACTGGCGTGAAATTTGCTAAAAAAATGTGTAAAGGAGGAAATAAAAATATGCTTGCAGACAGGCTACTGATACATTGTGGAGAAATTTTCAAAACCATTCCCTTTAGAAATGATTCATCTTGTATGTCATATATTTCCCCCTTTTTCTCTGTATTTTTTCCTCCTTACAAAGGACTGGAAAACAGGATCTTTGATGCTTAGGAGTTAATCTGCTTTTGCTACCTATTCCTCACCTGAAGTCAATATTCCCCCTCTGTGACAACCATAGCTATGTATTTATACAGCAGCAGTACCCAGGGGCCCCAGTAGGGATCAGCCTTTCATTTATAACATGCAGCAAAATATAGCTGAGTCCCATGTGACTTTTTTTCTTAATAAACAAAAGATGAAAGAATATAAGTGGTTCTTCCCACTTTACAGATGGGGAACTGAAATGTAAAGAGACAAAAAGATGTAGAAAAGGATTTAGACAATGTACTGACTGCCACTTAGCCTGCACCCCATATACTCATGACTCTGACTCTTGGCCATCTGCTTATGGAGTGATCTCTATATTTCATAGATTCTTGGGTATTTTACTAAATTTCCCTAGGGACATGTATTTTTGCCATAATGTAACCTGAATCTAGAGCTGCCCAATGCCTATTTCAATCCAAAATTCCCAATGGGATTTAAAAACTAGATTTATTTTACTTGGCTTGTCAGTGTTCCTGCTGAATTGATCTTCTCATAAAATAGATACTGTAGACCTCTAGTATACAAGAACCTAACAGAAACCAGGAACTTGGATGACTAATTCATGGTGATGCTTGTGGGGTTTTTTGGTGTTTTGTTTTTGTCGTCGTTGTTGTTTTTGGTGGTTTTGTTTGTTTGTTTTGTTTTGTTTGTTTTTTTGGTGTGGTTTTGTTGCTGGTTTGGTTTGGTTTGGTTTTAGGGTGTTTTTTGAGGGGGGTTGAGAGTTTGTTTTGTGTGTGTGCTTTTGTTTGTTTTTTTTTGTTTGTTTGTTTTCCTCCCATGATTTTGTATTAAATCTAGAATCTGCATTAGATTTGTGTTCTTTGCACTTCAGATACAAAGTGCAAAGGAATGATGCTTAGTATGTTGTCCAGACAAGATACGAGGAATAAAAATGGAGGGTGTTTGTTGACAATCCTGAGTTTAGAAGTTGAACACAATTCTCAGAGTCTAAAGGTATATTTGACTCTATTTATGTATTTTATTTGGACCTATTTATATTTTATTTTAGACTGCTGATCCAATATGGTAGTTAAGTTTACCTGAAACAAGACACAAGTGCTTTGACTACTACAAATAATACTTAAGTAAGACCATTAGAAATTAAGGCTACCAACTAAATTATACTCGATTGAGACAGAAGTTCCTGGAAAGTACACTGCAAGGAGCTAAGTCTCACTGCTGCATTTCCTTCTGATTTTCTAGCTTTTATAGCTGCTTTTACAAAACTTGCCAGTTTTAGAAAGTTCCTGGATTTTACTCTGACCCTGGCTACAGCTCTGATTGTGTTGTCTTGCTGTCCAGCATTCAGAAAGGGGCAAGAGTAAAAGAGTATTTCTCAGAAATTCTGCAATCCACACCAGTAAGGAATATTACAGTCTAGTGAGATGTATCTTTAATTTCTGTGTTCTTCTGTGTTCAGAAATGGTTCCAGGTATCAGAATTCATATACAATGAAAGTGCTTCTGCTATGGTCAATTCAGGGAAACAATATTCTTTCTCAGAATTTCTGAGGCTATTCAAGACTATTTAAGTAGTAGGGACACTGCCAGATAAAAGCTAAGTTGTTATCTCTTCTTGCAAGTTAAGGTAATTTAACATTATGGAGACAAGCCATTTTATGTCACTTGTCTTCAGTGCTGGAAAATAGTTCCAATACAAATAATATTAATATATATGCTATTGACTAATGGGTCAGATTAGGAGTGAGACTTTCATTATCCACTATTTCTAGAAATTCTTGGGTTTTTGCATAGCTGTGAATTGTAATGAAGAACAAGATTTATATTGTTTTCTTGTATAAAGTATACCAGTCTCTGAGCTACAGTAAATTTGCATGCTTTCACTGAATTCCACAGGACCGTGATTAAATTTGAACTATCGATTAAATCTTTTGCTCAGTTATCGCCCAGGTTCTTAGTGCTTTGCAAGATCAAGCTGTATGGATCTAATCCAATTATCTTTGCCAAAGGAAGGTTGACTTTGACTACACCACGATGAGTAACTGTGTGTTATGATTTCAGAGCTGCTGTAATGAAACCCCCCCTGTTCTGCAGTTATGCTGGGAACTTTCAAACACACATTTGACAAATGTTGCACTCTTGAGAGGTGTCAGAGTGATTCTCCTGAAGGTTGAAGCGTTTCATCTCGCTCCACAGCAGAAAAGGAGCAGATAGCTGCAACCCACCCATTATCTAAGCTATCCCAAACTGGCAACCCCAGCTGCTGGAACTCGGAGATTTCTAGTGACAACCTTTTCCTTGAAAGAAAACCTCTCCCACGTGGGTCAGGGAAAAGGGCTCAGAGAACAGCCCATGAGTGGTATCAAATCTGTCAAATACACAAGTTGATTTTCTGCCTTCATTCCTTTATTTTTTTGTGTTACCTTTTCTTCTCTCTTGTGAGGGAGAAAGCTTTAGTCTACTGTTTAATAACAGTCTGGGTTAGCCAGACATGACAATTTATTTCACAAACCTTGTGTGATGTGGTCACCAAAATTCAGCTAAATCAACATTTTAAAGAGTGTAGCATGAGTATGGGTTTTTGGGGAGCGAATAGGAATGTGCACTGTAGTTCTTTTTCCCCAGGTTGGAAAGTAGGCTCAGCATCAGAAAGAGAAGCTGAATTTTGTAGGTTTGCTATGTTTTTCTCCTTGTCGCCTTTCTTTGTCTTTTCTCCTTCTGTTTCTCACATTTGCCTTGCTTTCCCTGAAAAGAAGTAAATTAGTAACAACAGCAATCCTGGCCCTTCTCAGTTAAGTTCTTTAGGGATGTTTTTTGCTGTTCTGTTCTGAATAACATTTATTACTATCCTTAACACAGTGTTTCAGTGTGTTAAAGCACATTATGCTCTCTAGAGGTTTTATTCTTTTTTCTACAGCTAAAGAGGTAATAAAAGATACAGTTAAAGCCTCACTAAATAGTTTAAAATTTCATGCTTCCAGCTTTTTTTTCCCTTCATTCCCAAATGACTAAGCAGATTAACTCAGTGGTGCTAGACTGGGAGAAGCAGTGACATTAAACACTGTTCAGTGAAAAAAATCACAGAGTTCTGCTAGAGCAGGAACCAGGCTAAGGGTCTTTTCCCTGGATCTATTGCATCCAGAGACTGTGCTGATCTGTAAGCTAATAAATTGTGAAAAAAAAAACCCAGAAACAAATACCATAAAACAAACAAAAATATAGGAAAATTGAAGATGTTTTAAAATTTGTTTTAAACTTTCCTATCCCATTTATTTTTCTCAAAAAACTTCTACTGCCTCCTACCAAAAGAAGACCATTAAACATTCAAGCTGATGACAGCTTCAATTCTGAAATCCTGCCAACAGAAATGAGCGAGATAGAATGCATTGCACAAATATGCATGGCACAGGACACCTGAGACATACCTGTATGGGGTAGCTGCTGTCTTTAGAAATATGGCTCCAAATTTTCTTGTACTGTAAGCAAAATATTAGGATTGGCATGATCCAAGTAGAAGTGTGATGAACTGCACTAATACATACAAAATTTTACATTTTGAATGGACAAAACAAAGCTTGCCATTTTTAGAATAGGTATCACTTATGGCCTTTTGACAAATATGTTGCTCACATTAACACACATGCAGCAGTAATTCAGTAGTGCATATATCTAACAAAGGAAAGCTTTACTGCACTTCAATCCCACGCTTTCAATTTGTGGCCAGGCAGCTGAACACATCTTCAATGATCCTTAGATTCCTTTTTAACTCTATGAGCGGGAATCCATCACTTCCCAACATTTTCGACTGTGAGAATTTGAAAGGTTTATTCTGATCATTAATCAGCCCCTCCAATTAAGCACAATTAAACCCTATAATGATAGTTATAATTATTGATTGATTAATCTTTCAACTATTAATTAAGAATCTTAATTAAAGGAGTTTTTTCATGTTATTTAAACTGAAACATGACTAATTATTTTATAATTTACCCAGTATGTGCAAAAACTGCATTAGTTGTGTTGTGTATTCTCTGTTTCACTGCTGCATTTAAAAAACTGGATTCAGATTTTCAAAAAGAGCTATGCCTCCATCCTTGCATGGCCAACTTGTGGATGTCTGGGTCCACCCACGTTTGCAGAAAGGGCTGAACTGACAATTACTTTTACAACAGGAGATGCATAGTGACCTCATGAGATTAAATAGTTTATTTGAAAATCTTGGACTTGGCCTGCAAACTACCATGAATATTTGAGTTATTATTCCTTAGTCTTCAATGCATCTCACAAATGTAAACTAAAGAAGCAATTTGTACTCTGGCATGAATATAAGCACAACTGAAGTCATATTAAGTGAAGGATGACACAAAGTTCTAGTCTCCAAAAAATTCCAGTCTCCAGTGTGTTTCTTTTGGCTATCACAAAACTGAAATACAGAGAATGAATTAATAAAGGTAGAGAAAAATTATCAAGGACTTAGATACATCTATAGTCACAACTTTCTTATGGGAAGAAAATATTTTTCTACTACATGATAAATTTATGTAGAAAATATTTTCTAGGACTGCTTATCCTTTTTTAATTCAACCTTACACTTGTATTACAGTAGACTGAATTCATTATCTCAATGCTTCCAAAATCGTCTTTTGGAGAAACTTTTTATTTCAAGTTTTTTCTGTGTTGGTGTTTTGTGATTTTTTTGTTTGTTTGTTTGGTTGGTTGGTTGGTTGGTTTTGGTGGGTTTTTTTGGTGTTTTTTGGGTTTATTTTTGTAGCACATCCAAACTATCTCAAGCTATCTGTTTTCCATGAAACCATGGTAAGTCTTGTACCTATTAAAAATTATGTATACAAGTTCAAAGTTTTAAAAGAATCTTAACAACAAAATTTTAGTTGTCTGCAACTAAGTTAATCACTCTGTGTATAGTTACTGGATACAAACAAAGAATACTATGTTGTGAATAATTTGATGCTTAAATAGATCCTTAAAATGTCAGGCAAGTGATTTTATCTTACAACTTATATTTCTCTGCTGATTGTAAAAGAAGACAAAAATGTCTAGGTCAGATATATAGCTCTAAAAATAAGTAACATCCACCTCTGTCTGTGTTTTAAACACTTATACATTCTATTTAAAATTTTAACTGCAGTCTGTGCCAAAAATGTTCTGGAATACACATTCTGAGAATATTAATTTTAACAGCTGGTATGTTGAACATATAATGGGATTGTTTGTGTGAACATAAATAAGGTTGGAAGAATCAGGTTGTTTAGTCCAATAATAAAACTGATCTTGGTAGAACACAGTGTAAAGACATGCACTTTTTATTAGGAAATTAATCAACAGGGGATATTGATTTACAAACTAATAGATTCTGTTAGAATAGATTCTTCTAACTATAAAAATTTCAGTCTGGAGCGTGTTATTTTACCTTAAGGGCATCAAAATTAATTGTTCTCAGGTTATATTTTTCTAAAAGCTTTACCCCTGTGGAATAAAAGAAAGTTATGCAATTTCCAGCTAATTCCTTACGATTTCTGAAAACAAAGCAAAAGGAAAACAAAGCAAGAAAAAAAAAAAAAAAGAGAGAAGAAGCTCAAAAGAATAAGGCAGCTGCATGTAGGGCAAATGAAGCAATTGCACCTCATTCTATTAATAATGGGATTTGTTGATAGCATACAGAAGTAAACTGAAAATCCTTTAAAGCTCATGACATATTTCAGACAGTATATAAACTAAAGTGCCAGACAAGGCTAAAAAATTATAGAAGTGTCTGCTTCATAACTTCACTCGTACCAGACCCTGGTGTGCCTGTCCCACACTTGGCAGAGATCAGTGGGGGCAGAAGCCTTTTTACAAGAGGATGCTAATCTGTGAGGACTGGCCTGTGTTTCAGGTTGTGAAGAAACCTGCTTCTGTTTGGGAAGGATTGTTGGTTTTGCTTTGTTTTTTACCCAGCTTTACACACCTGCAGATGGCTACAGCAGCACCTTGTCAAGATAAACTCTCTGGCTTAAATCATCCTTTGCTCTGTATCAGCAGTGGGATGAAAACACTACTTGGAATGGAACTTAAAGATCTGGGATTTTCACTGAAGTCATGATGATGTCTGTACAAGAGAGATATTCAGGAATGAATACAATTCGTACTGTATGAAGTGCTGGTATTGACTTCAGGCAGCTTTTCACTGCAAGTTCTTCTGACTCCCCATCAGAAGTCCATTGTATCCAACTGAGAGTCCCCTTTTCTGTGAGTATTAGCTGGGCTTGTACTTGTCCAAAATGTCTGGTGTGAGATTTGTATGCTGAGACTGTAGTATGTTAAATCTCCAACACAGAACAAATCTTGATATATTTTCTATATTATTTGACCAACTCCCATTGACTTTCATTGAGCTTAGATGAAGTGAAAACTCATCAGTAACCTGTACAGTCTCCACAGTTTGAAAATCAGTGACCTCTTTCCATCTTTCCATCAATAACTATATGGAAACAAGTGCTTGCCAGATCAGGAACCATTTATGGGAATAAATTTGCATAAGCTATAAATCATCTACTTCCAAACAATCTGTGTAAAAATCGCAAAATTGAGAAAATATCTTACATTCTTTTCTTATTTACCTTCTCTGATCTTAAACATATAAAAATATTCTGCTAATCCATCAATTCATAAATATCCATGGTTAGATTTAAACACTCAACAAACATACTATTAAAATACATTCTGATTTTTAAGTCATTACTGTTTCACATATAGCTATGTTAGTCCAAGACTTAAATTATCCATTCACTTTGTGCCATCAGAGACAACAAATATTGGCAATCACTAGTTTGGGTGATTTTTCTGTCTCATTCAAGTTGCACCACAAGGTGAGTTCTCAGCGATGACCTGAATTTCCACGAAGTTCACAGAGCTTTCGTTATCAGCATCTCTCCCTTGCACACAGGGCCCTGCGTAGCTCACACAGACAGCACCAAAATGCACTGCAGAGCTTTTAATGCATTCTGAATAGCTCTTGTCATTCAGGATCCTTCATTTCATGTTTCAGATTTTCCCAGGGGGCTTTGATGTTAATCCATTTCACACTTCTAACACATCTGTTCTTCTTCTAGCTTTCTTATCTCTTCTGAGCATTAAAAAAAAAAAAAAAAAAAAAAAAAAAAAAAAGAGGAAAAGAAAAAAGTTTTACTGTCATTGTGCAGTTTATGAAGCCAGACTTTAATGATGAAGCACACTCCAGCTAACTTAATTGATAGTTGGTTTAAGCCACACAAGGAGTTATATATGCACTTTGAATTTCTTGACTCCTTACGTAAATTAAGAAAAAAGCTGCCCATCACAGTCCCTAGAAATTAGACAGTGTAGTCCAGTGACTAATTTTTTGTACCTCAACATGTTTTATAAGACGAAGCTGCTCTTCTCTAGCAGCATTAATTAAACTATGACTAAAACAATTTTCATGTGTAGGTGTCAATACAAAGTAAAACACTGAACAAACACAGGGCAGTGGTCATTTCTGGTTATAACAGGAGTTGCCAAAATTCAGTGTTCTGATCCTTGATCTCTGAAAAATTAACATTTTTTTCCTCAGAAGGCAAAGATTTAAAAGAGAAATAAGTAATGCTAGCAAGAAAGATAATTCAGAATTCCTTATTGTTCTCCACTCCACCACAAATGAAATGTAGCTCACATACTTATGCCAGCCCTGTGTAACTAGTCAAAGCTAGATCCTCAGTCTCACTCCACAGTCAGTGGTGAAATACTGGGACCTCGAGGTGTGATTCATCCTATCCCAAGACTTCAGTCTGGATGGGATGAATCACCATCTCTAGGTGTCACTTTCCATTGACACACAAAGTTTCTGCATGACAGCTTTAACTAGAAGTTTAGCATTCAGGTAGCTAGACCCAACTAAAAAAATCCTAACTTTTGATTTTATCTTGGAGAATAAAAGAACTATTATAAATATCCTTTTTATCCTTTATTTCCTCTTCAACTGGGTAAGGCATTAAGGATATTAATGATAGTCCCCATTTGAAATATGAAAATGTACTATTTCATGGTTAAGCCTTGCAGGAAATGTTCTTTGTACAATTGCACCTTATTTGAGGCATGTTTTGTGGGACTGACCAAAACTGGTTGTTTAACAAAGGCAGTAACTTAATAATGCTGGAGAAGGATTGTATTTAAAGCATCTCTATAGACAGGAGGTTACCTAATAACTTTCTACTGTAGGCTTGTCACTGTCTATGAAAGACATGCATTATCATATAAATGAAAAGACTACTCTTTTCCATCATTCATATCATCACTCCCCACTAAAAAGGAAAAAAGGAAAGAAAAAAGGAAAAAAAAAAGGGAAAGGGAAAGGGAAAGGGAAAGGGAAAGGGAAAGGGAAAGGGAAAGGAAAAGGAAAAGGAAAAGGAAAAGGAAAAGGAAAAGGAAAAGGAAAAGGAAAAGGAAAAGGAAAAGGAAAAGGAAAAGGAAAAGGAAAAGGAAAGGAAAGGAAAGGAAAGGAAAAGGAAAAGGAAAAATCTATCCTGATCAAACTTTAAAAACATGAAGTTCTTTGCAAATTCTTACCAACTCTTGGCAGATCTCAAGCAGTTTTAAGCCACATCAAAGTGTAATTGCAATGAGGCAACTGTGACATCTTATTAGTGGATGGATAATTAATATTAAAAAGCAAAATTATCCCAGTAACATCCTCTTGATGATGAATTTCCCATGTGATGATTGTTTCTATCTTAATCTTTTGTTTTCTGTTGTCACAGTACTCCTGCTCAGCAGAGGCAGATACTTAGTCTGTGGTTGGACAGGGACAGGCGAAGCGAGAAGATCTCGGGCTGTGACGGGAAAGGGAAGAGCATACCTCAACCCCCCCTAAGATAAGCTATCTCTAAAAGGAATGTAGACCCTTACTAACATGTGCCAGTATTTTTCCACTCCAACTGCTAACCCGGGAAGTGGGGCAATATCCTGTCTGACGTAGTAAAGACCCCAGAGTATTTAACCCGCGTTTTTTACTTAATAAACGCCTTTTGTAACCGTCCACCAAAATGGTGTCAGCGTTTGTTACCAGGCCCGGCTCTACTCATGAAAGTAAAGTAGGACGCCGTGCTGTTTGTCTGAATACTAAGCCTCCACAGTGGCAGAATAACAGACTGCAACAAGTGGTGCCGAAACCCAGGAAGAAGAATACCTCAGAGGACGGGATCTACGCTTGGAAAAGACACAGCGGGCAGTGACGGCCGGTCCGATCCACTGCGGAGGAGAAGGAAAACGGGGGATGCCCCAAGGGACCCGCGGACGGCATGGAAGTCGTAGCGAAGGTCGTGAGTAGGATTGCAGCCCACTCGGGAGTACTGTGGGACAAAAGAGATTTATTTCTTGCTATTGCAAGGTTATCGGATTTAGGCGTTATAAAACACCCCATAGACATATTAAATTCAGAGGGGTGGGAGAGATATACCGTTGCTCTGGCTGAAGATACAAAAGCCACCGGCAGCGGAAAAGTTTTAAAAGCATGGGGAAAAGTTGAGAAAGTGTTGCGGAAAGCAATGGAAGAACAGGAAACTTGGAATGCTGCAAAAACGTGTCTATTCGCGGCTAAGCAGCCAGGGAAAGGGGATCGCGGGACCGCGGAAATCCCCGAAGGAACGCAGGGAGCAAGGGGGGGGGGCTACAGTGCCGCGGAAACCCCAGGGGAAATGCAGGAAGCGGACGCGTTACCCCCCTCCCCAAATGCACGCCTGAGAGCCCCGGAGCCCACGGGGGAACCCCAGACTTTCCCGCGGGAGTCCTTGGATCCGAAACCCCCCGAAAAAACCGTGGTTTTCCCAATCGTTCCTCCCAGCCGCGTCCAGGGTCCGAGTGGCGACATTTCGCCAGGTTCGGGGGCGGCGCCGCTCGCGCGGAGCGGCGGCACCCCGGCGGGACCTGAAACCGCGGTCCCTCCGGCCGCCGAGCCGCGGCGCGGCCGGGTGGAGGAGCGTGCGCGGCTCTTCTGGGAAGGACTCGCGCGGCAGGCGCGAGACGCCGAGAAAATAGCGACCGCCGCCGCGGATGCCGCGGCCCTGCGTCTACCCCCCCCCGCCATATGGCCAAGATGGCGCCGAAAGCCCAGCGCGGGGGCGGGGCGACCAATCGCCGCTACCCCCGCTGCCATGTGGCCAAGATGGCGCCGACGGTCCAGAGCGGGGGCGGAGCGGGGCGCCACGTGGCGATGGAAACCCGGAAGTGCAAAACCCCGCGACTGAGCATGCGTGGGGGGTCGGCGGAAATCCGGAGCCGCCGGTCTACACAACATATGTGCAGGAGAGCGAGGGGGGGCGAACGCGCGATCGGGGGCCTCTCCCAATGTCACCTTGCAAGGGAGGGGGCGAGCCCAAGGGGGGAACGTGGGACTACCCCCGCGAAAGGCGCCGGCGTCACCCCCAGGAGGAGGGGGGGGGCCGGACGCGGGAGGCGGAACGGGGCCAAAGCCGAGGGGACGTCCGAACCCACCCGCAGAAGGCGGAACGGGGGCGGAGCCCGACAAAACGGCTAGGCAAACCGGAAGCCTACCACCAGTCTGCTTCCGACACGGAAGGGAGCCACAGCTCCGCGGCTAGTTTTACAGAGAGCTCCGAGTCCGATTCGGAAACGGAGATAACAGAATTTATGAGGTTTACAGCGAAACCGAGCAAAGCTTTTAACAATGTAAGGGAACAAACTCAGTACAAACTAACCGATTTGAGTTTGTTGCCAGAGGACAAGCCAGCCTAGACTACTACCCACACCAGCCATTCAGGTGGGTCATGAGACATCTTACCAGCGGCAAGGTGCTCAGAGACATCACCACACCAAACACTCCATCCTTCGTGCTCTGTATTACCGATCTGTTTCCAGGACAACCAAAGGTAGACCCCCATTCTCCATTTTCATCACACACATACCTATCCTATTGGTGCCCAGCTTCAAACGCAGGAAAAAGTTATTGTAACAACCCCGGGTGGGGATTTTGTAGGCATTGGGGCTGTGAGACCATAGTAACAGATGCCAGGCTGTCAGGGCCTGGGTGGGACCCACAAGAGCCTGACAAGTTCCTGCAGTTCACCTGGGCACCCGCAGGTTGTAAAACACCTCTCTCTGCACACGGGAATTCCTATCGATACAGCTATAAAATCCCTAAAATTCGAAAATGCATATACTATAACATGACAGTCTTGCAACCCAATCATCCTAGCTGGACAGTGGGTAAAGCATGGACAGTGGTCCTTCAAGGGTCAAAAAAGTGGGTGAATGTGCGAATTACCAGGCTTCAACCCTCAGCACCCCGAGCGGTTGGGCCCAACAAGATAATTAAAAGCACGCAGACAAAGAGAAATATGACCTACCCCAAAACTGTACCCACAAGTGTCAGCAAAATCCCAACTAGCGATGCAAAAGCCTTTCAGATGGACAGATTAGCCAGGTCAGATCCAGACCCAATCCTTCGTATGTTAGAAGCTACCTTCCTATCCCTGAACGAATCTAACCCTAACCTAACCAATTCCTGTTGGCTTTGTTATGATGTCCAACCCCCTTTCTATGAAGGAGTTGCTTTAAACACCCCATTCAGTTACTCCGCAGCTGATGCACCCCAACAATGTAGATGGGACACACCTCGCAGAGGCATCACCCTAAGTCAGGTCTCAGGCCGAGGCGAATGCTTTGGTAATGCAACCCTAGCTGAGCGAAAAGGGAATGTCTGCACCAGAGTTGTAAAGCCTAACAGAAAGAATAACAAGTGGGTAATCCCAGCTACATCTGCAATGTGGGTTTGTCAGAGGTCTGGAGTAAGTCCGTGTGTATTTCTTCCCAAGTTTGATGATTCTAACGACTTCTGTGTCCAAGTTCTGATTGTTCCTAGGGTCCTGTACCACTCAGACGAAGAAATGTACAGCCTTCTCGAAGAATCCAACAGGCTCCACAAAAGAGAGATACTGACAGGTGTAACTATCGCAATGCTGCTCGGCTTCGGAGCAGCCGGCACAGCAACAGGTGTTTCAGCCCTGGCAACACAACACCAGGGTCTGTCTCAGCTACAAATTACTATAGATGAGGACCTGCAGAGGATCGAGAAGTCCATTTCCTACTTGGAGAAGTCAGTTTCGTCGCTTTCAGAAGTGGTCCTGCAGAACAGGCGAGGACTGGACCTCCTGTTCATGCAGCAGGGAGGTCTGTGTGCTGCCTTGAAAGAGGAATGCTGCTTCTATGCAGACCACACCGGAGTCGTCAGAGACTCCACGGCCAAACTTCGAAACAGACTGGCTCAGAGACAGAAAGATAGGGAAGCTCAGCAAGGCTGGTTCGAATCCTGGTTTAACCAATCCCCATGGTTAACCACTTTAATTTCCACTTTGGTAGGCCCATTGGCAATGCTACTTCTAGCTGTTACCTTCGGACCATGCCTGCTGAACAAGATAGTCTCATTTGTCAAAGCTCGCCTAGATCAGACTAACATTCTGTTCATAGGACAACATGAGATGCTGTGAATTTAAAATTGCCAGTCACAAGATTTCCAAACTTGCCTGGCAAAAACTCACTCAGGTTTCCAAACTCCTTTTTCCCTTGTTAAACCCTAACCTTCTACCTCATTTAGTGCCTATATCTATCTATCTATCTATATATATGTATAACTACCTCGTTCTTTTGTGAAAGAGAGGCGGGGAGATGTGGTTGGACAGGGACAGGCGAAGCGAGAAGATCTCGGGCTGTGACGGGAAAGGGAAGAGCATACCTCAAACCTCCCCTAAGATAAGCTATCTCTAAAAGGAATGTAGACCCTTACTAACATGTGCCAGTATTTTTCCACTCCAACTGCTAACCCGGGAAGTGGGGCAATATCCTGTCTGACGTAGTAAAGACCCCAGAGTATTTAACCTGCATTTTTTACTTAATAAACGCCTTTTGCAACTGTCTACCACGCTGGTACCTTGCGAGTTGCCAGGCCCGGCTCCACACATGAAAGTAAAGTGGACACCGTGCTGTTTGTCTGAATACTAAGCCTCCACGGTTGCAGAATATCGGACTGCAACATTAGTCACAAAAATGCTTGACTTGTTCCTATGAAAAAAAGGATGTTCTCATTTGGCCATCGCATGTGATGGTTTGCAAAGATACCTGAGGCATTTATGATGATTTAAACATCAAAGATAATTTAGGCATTAAGAAGTTTGTTATAATCAGTGCAATTTCTAGTGAGCAGGGAAGTCAAAGGATGTGTACAAACAGGGAGTTAATGGATCTGACTAGAAAATCTCATTAATATAATGAAATGTTATTCACATAATCAATCCCATTTTGTTCAAAAGAAATCAGCTACTGAACTATAATGACATTAAAGCAAAGACAACTTTTCCATAATGGAACAATCTGAAAAACTGATTTTTCCAAATGAAACACTATACCAACAGTGGTTTCACTGGTTTGTTTTTTTTTTTTTTCAGAGAAAAAGGTAGTTGAGAAGAACATCAATAGAAATAAAACATATAGATGAAAAGAAATACCTTGTTTCATCAGAATTAAATGCTCTGATAAGGTCATGTTGATTTCTCTTTGTCAGAACTATAATTTTGTATATAGTGTAGATGTCTGAATAATTAATACTGGCTTTGGAAAAAGAGACATTTCAGAAGTGAATTTCCTGGGGAAAAACCCCAAACCCACAATGTTTCAGTGATAGATTAAGTTTCAGTCATTGTTCTGTTGAAATATGGTTACAGATACAGGCCTGGAAGTCCCTATGCTTAGGAAATTTGGACACCTGCCCCAGAGTATTCGAAACCAATATAGGAAAGTATGGCATAGGTGGAAAAAGGTGAGATCTTTTGTTTTGTTCTGCTCAACTGGAGCCCTTTATAACTGTACTTTTTATTTCACTTGAAAATGACTCAAAAGTAGGCTAACTTTATATGCGTGTATTGCATATGTATACATCTAGAATGTTAAGAATTGGGAAAAAAAAAAAAACACCAAAAAATCAGTGAAGAAGTAAATAGAAAAGCAACATATGGCAAAATAAAGTTAACTCAACCACTAAGATGCCTTTTATTTTGTCCTATGCAGTTAAAATCCATCTTATTTTTTGACCTGATTTTGAAAAACGCTGGGAGATATGATTTAGTTATTTTGTCTTGTCCTGTCCTTCACAATGCCAATTGCAATGTTTAATCTCCATTCATAATGAACTCCTAGTTAGAATATGGTTCCCCTCACACATTTGAGTAGTTAACTGAGACAATGAGGACCTCGTGAGATGGAGTCCATCAGAGAAGAAAGGGAAGGAAGGCAGCAAGTCATCAGTCAGCCATGTCTCCCTCTGGGTAAGCTGGCAACAAATGAGTGCTTCTAGCTTCAATTTGGTGATGCAAGTTGATTTGATATGAAGGCTTCTTTACCAAAATAAAATTGTCCACATTGATTTTTTCCAGTCAGACATAAGGAGTTTTTGACATTTTTCCCTGATGTCTTTTAGGTGATAATTGCTTGCTACTGCTGTTAGATAACAGAGCAGCTAGTCAAGTGTATGAAATGTCTGAATTAAAGCTATGTATGGTGTTCATGCTGAAGATGAACACATGGAGGATTTTTAATATTAAGTGTCTGAAGTGTTTGTTGTTTTTCTTTAACACATCTCAAAGAATACTGGAATTCATCATGAAAAAAAAGACCGAGACTGGTCTTTTTGTCTGGTATGGCTTAATTTTGTACTCTGTGCTACCAGTCTTCATCTATGCCCCCACTTTCCTCTTTCTTTTCAGAAATAGTCACATACCTCATAATCCTCTGTTCCAGGTTTGGTGATAATGGTCTTTAAATCTACAGACTCATCTCCTCTGGTTTTGAATAACTTTTGTTGGCCAGATATTATGTTTCTTGAGCTGAGTAATTTATTTTCTATGAAACAGACTGTTTTTCCAGCTGTAATAGATAAACATTCTCACCCTCCCTCATCATTCAGTTCTGGAACATTTTATTCACTTCTTTTGCCCACAGTACCTCATAATTCAAATATGTATGACTGAAAAATGTCTGACCTCACTTAAAGGCTCATAAAATTATCAGACTTTTTTGCTACTTCACAATGAATTGAATGACTAGTAAAAATAAAGAACCAAATACCCTTCTCTGATTCATATTGATTTTTTTTTCCAGAATAAAAATAAATAAAAATGTCTAGGACACCTGTGTAGTTATTAGAATTATGAACATATCTAAGGTTTCCAAAACAGCTTTCCCATTTGAAGAGTAATGTTCACTAAAGTACCTCAGAAGTACTATCAGTCTCTTCTGACTATATTTGAAGCTGAAGGAGAACACAATTTCTTAAAAATCATCAAGTTTCTAAATAAGATCTCAACTCAGTTACCCAAATAGCCAAATTACTGGTTACCCATATGTTCAAGATGGGATAAGGACTTTATTTTCTAGCCTGGCAAGTGATGTTCTGTTGTAGGAGGTAAATAGCACTGACTTTATAGTGTATATTGAATTTTAGTTTCTCCAAACAGGACAGACAAACAGCACAGAAGTTCTTAGATATAATTTTGATTTTAGACCCACTAACCTCAGATCACAGAATCATAAAATGTTCTGTGTTGGTGGGATGTGACTCCCTTCTGCATGTTGGAAATCTTGACAGCACATTCACACATGCACATACTGTCAAAGAAAACAAACTGAAAAACCTTCCCAAAGCAAAGTGGTCCTCCCAGATGGAGGTTGATATTGGATTAGAAACCCTATAGATAAAGGAAACGTGGCTGAAATGAATTTAAAGAAAATCCACAATGGATTTTAAGAAAGCCATAAGAGCTGCAGAGCTGACACAGAGCATTCCAGTGCAACTGGATGCTGGGAAGAGAGAAAGTTTCAAAAATGTTGTGAAGGCAAAGGTTGTAAAGAAGAGGAGGAGAGAGCACATATTTTAAAAGGACATTTTATCCTTTGAAAACCTGTTTGCTTTGGTCTATTACTAAAAAAATTAGGACAAGGATTATTGTCCTATTCGTTTCACCCTGTTTCATGGAACATTGTTCTATAAAAATAAGTTACTGTTATTATCATGATAAATAAAGGACAGATCTGAACAGCGCTATAAATTTTGGTAGTTTTAGATTTATTGCATGAATTTAAATGCATGTTTTTGTCACGGCTATCTATTCCCTTGACCACTCTTTTCAAAGAATTAAGGATATAGAATATTAACATTCAAATAAACTGCATTTTGCAGCATAATTTCTTTAGTATTTGGAAATGAAGCAGTGCTAATAATAATGATCATGCCAAAATATAAATACTAACTATAAATAACTGCTAATAGATGCAAGCAAAACACAGAGCTTAGATCTTTTCATAATGAAGCTCCTTTTATCCTTGTTCAGTGAGCTATTAGATTAGGATGAGGATGAAGACCTTGAAAATTCTGACTTCCCAAATAATACAAAATCACTCAGGTCTGAAAATATACCAGAAATTAGAGAAATGTGTCTGCAAAAAATCTTAGAAATTGTGAAAAACTAAACCAAACCAGACTGGAAACAGTATTTCCAGCTTTCACAGAACTGTTGCAGCTGTGGCATGTTCTCCAAGTTACTGCCTTCCTCACAATAACTTCTTTGAACCCTCTTTAACCACACTGACATACACACCCAGAATTAATTTCCAATTAGTAGAAAACAAAATGTGGAACAAAATCCAGGCAAGTAGCTGTAACTACTGTAAGACTTCAGAGAGTAACTAAGGTTATCCACACTAAACTTTGTGTACTGTCTTTTCTGTCTAGATTCAACCCTCATCCAAGATGTTGTGGAGGAGAAAGAGGAAAGTTTCCTGGGAATATTTTGAAAAAACGTGATTATATTTTATTTATTTTTGAGGGAAGAGAGGGCATTGTTGGAAATAGTTGGATTTGGCAAGAAAGTGCAGAGTCATCCAAACCTATAGCTTCAGATGTGAAGTTTCAGGACAGTTTCACTGCAACTTTCAAAGATTTTGTTAGCCTTAAATCTACCTTCTTGTCAAAATAAAAAGAAAAAAACACAACCACACAATCCTAGAGAGACAAGGATCTTTAAGCTGTTACTCATCTAAATTCAAGTTATTGCTTTGTCAATATTACAGAATGTCAAAACCCCTTGCAATTTGTTAATGTTCAGGTGTATTTTTTTCAATCTTAAATTTAGAAATATTATTCCTTTTCAACAGGTATTCTCTAGAAAAATATCTTGTGCTCGAACTCTCCACAACATAAGTTAGCTTGACTATTTTCATGTGTTACTCCAACAAAGAATGAAAGGAGCTGCATGAGAAAAATATGTTTTGAAAAAATAATGTATTTTGTGGATGTCCTGGGTTGTAGTTTAGGATGTATTCTATCACCATCTTTAGTTAATGGCCCATCAATGCCTTTTGCATGACTCAGAGATAACTCCCTCTGGAAGTTATCTCTCTCTTTAATGGGCCATTAAGGCTCTCTTCCATGACTCATCATCCCATTGTGAGATGCTGCGCCCATGGGGAAGAGACAAGCATTCTCACCTGAATATAAGCTGGGATTTGGGACAGTAGAAGCAGCCCTCACCCACTGGATTCCCAGAGGACTGGAGCTACCAGACCTTTCTACAAGATTTCTGTTTCAGGAAGACCACCTCGTCTGGACTGTTTCCATCACCCTGATCAGGTTGTATTCTGACTCTGTCAGTGGTTTTTCTTTTTGTATTTTACTTTATTTTATTCTATTTTATTTTCCTTTTCTTCTCATTAAATTTTATTTCTGACTTAGAGCCTCTCACTTGGTTTGTTTTCAAAACCACAACAGGATTGAAACACCCTTTTTCATGAGCTCCTGCTAAAATTCCTGGTATTTTAGGATCCTTTCCCCTTCTCATTGCTAGGATTCAGTGACAATTCCATGTAAAATTTATCTATTATTCCATGTAATCACCTGATCCAAATTAGCCGCGTTTGAGAATGAAAGTTGAATCAGATGGCCTCCAAAGGTCCTTTGGAACCAAAATTGTTGTGTTCTTGAGGCTGCTTCTCAGCATGACTTTTTGCAAGTTGTCAAAAAAAGAAAAAGAAGGACATGTCTAGGCTTCAGCAGTTGTGTCTGGTGACATGCAGTCAGTTACTGATCCAAATTTACTCAATGCACAATTATATAACGTCCTAATGGAATAAGGATATAAAAAAATATGAAATACATATTATTAACTGATATTATAGGAATGTAAGTAATTTTTTCTCTATAATTAGATAAGAAGTGTTGGAAATGGCTTTAAATACAAACAAGTATTGTGAGTGGATTTTATTCTAGTTAAACATATAGCTGACCTGTATAAGAAAACCTTCATTGAGTGAGTCTAGGCAGTAGCTAGAAGTGGGTGGAGGATTGGAAATCTTGCTTAACATATACTTGAATTATCCCTAAATAACCTAATCACCTCTACTTTAGAAATCTTTATTTTGGAAGTTTCCCTCTTCAGTTCAGAGAACTGTACTTTTATTATTGTAGCTTATTTTTGTTGATGAAATTACCAGAGGTTATTGTAACATTATAATTACTGATCAAAAATGAGAACAGAAACAAGGGAATGAAAATAACTTAAAACTTTTTCAACAAACAAAACATAAAGAACACTTCAGAAACAGTTTTAAGCTGTCAGCTCTGTATATTTTTTTTAAAGAGGCTCAATTCTTCATGTAATATAATGAATAACACACACTAGGCATTGAAAAAATAGGTCTGTAATTATACTACAGGGGCTTGGTGACACTGATAAAACATTCACCATCACCCTCTCATTGAAATTAGGCTAATTATGTACATAGTTTGGTGTCCATTTATCTTATTATTATTTAATAATATTATTCATAATATAAGTTTTCCTTCCTTTAATTTCAGACCTGTGACAATCAAGAACGTTCCATGCTTAATTAGCAGCCAAAAGCTTGAAAGTATGGTATAATAGGACATTATGGGGTCTCTATAATGAGTTAATGACATAGCAACTAACTAATGAGAATGAGGAATTTTTACAGTGGCATTCTAAAATGAACTACATGGAAGCAGAAGTTGTGTGAAATAACATCATTGTCAGTATACCTACTTAGTCTCCATAAGTGAGATAGGTGCCAGAACCACATTGTCTCAGAGGAGCAAGACTCATCCATACCCTACCATGTGGGGCACTATGTTTCACTTTCTCTAGTGGAAGGAAAGCTTAGGAAAGCTTGACTAAAATTTTCATTAGAAATACTCATCTCTGGGAGTCTCTCTAGAATCCATTCTCTGAGATAAAATTCTATCTCAAATAAGGGAATAAGAGCAGGGACAAGAGATAACAAAAAAGCTTAGTCTGAAAGTGTCTCAAAACAAATACTTTTGTAAAACTGCCTTTCATCCTGGACCATGGTCTGCAGGATGGCAGGGTTCTCTACATCATGGGAAAGGTGATTTCTAAAAAGGGGGACTCCATTTTGTTCAGCATAATACTGATTTTTAAGGAACCAGGTGCAAGTTCACTGAGGAATATGAGATGTGTGTACTCCATCCCCACATATAAAACATAATAATATTATTTTACTTCAACATGATGTTGGTTTACAGAGGACAAAGAACAGATTGTTCATTCTTTGACTGTACAGCAAGAAAGAGCCTAATATTGTTCACAAAGTTTAGTGAACATTATTTATTAGTTAACATTTATATTTTTATATATATATATATTAGTTAACATTTATAATTAGTTAACATTTAACATTAGTGAACATTTATATTAGTGCTACTGCAATATAACCTAAATTAAGCTTATTGAAGTAACTATATTTTTACATCAAGTGATTACAGTAGCCTACACAGAATATTCTCTATTCTACCTGATTTAGTAGAGGCTGGACTATTAATTACAACTTTCCTCTGGGAATAGTTCCCTGTGCTTGTTTAGGAATAGTCAGACTTGCAATCAGATGAAGATATTTTTCTATAACTGATGACATTACTTGCTTTCCAAAAAAACTTCTTCTTCAATCCCAATTCCTTACAATACTTTGGTTTTTGTCAGAGACCAAATTCTGAGGTGGCAAATTTAAATTATGTGAATTCTACCCACACATACAGATGAGAAATTGGTTCTTTTTTAAAAGTGCCAATACAGACTATTTCAGTCTCTAGGTATGAGTTGGTGTGAGTGTAGATCTTAGATGATAATCCTTTGTGTGTTTGAGATAAAACTTTGTAGAAAGGAGCAGTTGTGAAATAGCAACTGCTCTGTATTGCATCATTTCACCTCTCTTGGCAGAAATCCCTTGTCTCAAAATCAGCTCCTGAGTCTAAAAAGCTGGACTGTGAATGTCAGCTCTGATTCAAGAAATTTTATGACTTCAAGGAGGAAAAGTAAAATATAGATATATTTTGCCCTTTTACCTCAAAAACATGTGGAATGATAGTTAGAAAATTATTTTATACAAAATTGCAAAAAATGTGAGTGGAAAGAATTATTGCTTCATTTTTGGGCGAGTGAAAATGTGTTCTAACACACAAATAAAGTACATGAGACAAAGCAAAAGGAACGTCAAACAGTGTTTCAAAGTCTTTATTGAATAAGATATACCTCTCCTTTTTGGTAAGGATGAAGATACTACAGCAGCAAGAAAAGATTTTTTCAATTGGTGCTGTTTTCCTGCCTTCTTTGCATTTATTTCGGTGATTACACTTTTCCCTTCAAGTTTCTATACTGATTTTGAGCAGAGCTGAATATAGGAAAGAATAATTTTGATTTGCTATAATTATTTGCTATAATTTTGATTTGCTATTATGTCTTTACAAGACATGTAATTGTTTACACTTGAGAATTTAACCCTAAAACAAACAAAAAAACAAAATACAACAATTTCTTATTCAATTGTTATTGGTCCTGCACATATTCTGCAACAAGAGAAAAAGAATTACTACTTCTCTCATTCCCTTCGTGCAAATCAGAAATTAAAACTAAATAACTGGGCATAGCATGCCAAACACTCAAATCTGCCCCCAAATAAGCACTATTCATAATAAAAATATGCAAATAACATTGACAGAAGCCATGCAAATAATTTCAGAAGTAAATCAGGGTAAGTGGGCACTAATAAATTCCAGCTTGACTTGAACGACAGAAATTTAGACGAATTAGTGAAAGGTGGGAATGTTTTACAACCAGATGGAAAGATAGTAATAATTTGATCAAGTGCAACTGGACACTGCAAATTATTCCATCTTTCTCTTTAGGGTGAGACATGCACAGGATATTAACCAGACTTCTCCCCGGCTCATGTCTGCAAATCTCTTGTGTGGGAAAAAGAAAGCTATCAACATCGTGATTCTGAATGCAAACCCAAAACAGTAACAATCAGAGTTATGGGGAGATCTTCTCATTGCTGTGGAGTTGTGTCAATAATGCTCCCTCCATTATGTTTGTTCAAGGAACCTTAAGAGTTTTTACTTGTATCCTCCTTTTCTGGCTGCATCATGCGGGAGAAAGGGAAACAGCAAAGACAGCCTTGAGTAACACAGACATGTCAGTGATTCACAAAAGAGAGCACCACTTGCTGTCTCTTTGGACAACACTTATGCTGTGCTAATCCTTGTACCTTGTGTCTAGGAACGAGGGGGACAGGTGTCTCAGGAACTGAAAATCAGGTAGCTCAATAAGACACAATTGTGAGTTTCAGTATGAGTAAGACTCATGTGTTCCAGGGATCTAGATTGACTTCTGGTTTTCACACACAGTCCTAAACCATCATGGTATTTGTCCAGAAATATCTCTACAGCTGATGTGGATATATTATCTCTGTGTTAGAATGGCAAACTAGAAAGAATATAACCAGCAGCTTGAAGTCTTAGGTTTCCTACCATGCAACTACATCCATGGTGACACCCCTATTCTGGAATCAATGAATCTTTCTTGCTATTTCATTGGAGTTTATGATGTATTATTTGAAGGCGTTTATAAAAAAAGAGATGGAGGAGTTCAAACAGGAGTACAAATTAATTGTCCCTTTTAAATTTCTGAAGGAAAGTACTGATATACTTCCCAAACAAGAAGCCAGTCCTGCCTTCAGATGAGATACAGCTTCAGGCAGTAAAACTTTATCAGTTTCATTTCTTTTATATCTTCAACTCCTTTTCTGTTGCAAAGATAAGTTTTCAATGGTCCCTCTCCCTCTCCCTCTCCCTCTCCCCTCCTTCCCTCCTCCCCTCCCCTTCCTCCTTCCTGCTTTCTCCTTTCCTTTCTCCTGTCTCCTTATTTTTTTTCCTTTTTCCTTTTTCTTTTTTTTCTTTTTTTCTTTTTCTTTTTCTTTTTCTTTTCTTCCAAATCACAAACTTCAGTCTAATTTCTTAGGTGACTGAGATGCTAATCAAGCAACTCAAGACAGAGAGGCTAGCAAAAACAATCAAATGTGAAATTGTCCAGGGGAAACACTCTACTTTCATGTAAAAGAGAGGAAATTGTCATTTTGAAGCCACTAGAGACAGCCTTCTTGTTACAAAGACGACCCTGGGGAGTCCCTACCTGATTTGCTCTTAGTCAGCCTGGCATCTCAGTGACAGGGCAATTGTAATTAGGATGAATAAAATGAGAGAAGTGCCAGCTCCCTCAGTGAGCTACATTAAAGATACAGTATTATGTTTAATTTTTTTAAGAATCAGGCAACGTGATAACAGGTAGCAAGACCTCTCCCTACAGAGATAATTTATACAAAATCTAAATCTCTTTCCATGAAGAGAACAAATATGACACGGGCAAGGGAGCCCAGATGGTTATGGAACTTTAGGCAATCTTTAGGAAAAGATAAGGTTGAAAATCTGATGTTGGATTTGTTTTGCCTCCTGAGAAGAGTCACACAATGAAACTTCACTGACATAACTGATATTACAGTCTGATCTTTCATCTTTTCCTCTGACTAATGAAAATTACAGGGTACAGATCCATCAAAGACCATTCTTATTACTGCCATTAGAATCAGTAATTCCAAGCTAGAGTATTTTCAGCATAATTTTCTGGGTATTTATAACTAATTTCCAGGTAGAAATAATAGTTGTTCCAGAAAATGTATAAACTTACATATGCAAAAACTCAAAGTTCATATTTAATAACCAAACCCTGTTCAAAATCTTTTCTAAAAGTGAGATGTCATGACTCCAATAGAAAAACATGCACAATGGGAAGTTTGATGTTGAACTTCATTTCCAAACATGAACTAAAATTCTTGGAAGAAATTTCATCTTCTCTAAAGCCAGAAAATAAAACACAAAATCTTTGCAAAGAATAAGTTCAGACTGCAAATAGTAAGTGATGACTGATACAAAATAATCAGGTTTTGGCTTTATGTATAAAGAATATGGCTCCTAAGAGGTTGAATCATGGCTTCAACTCTGTTGGTAGCCACCAGTGCATATCAGGTACCCTGAAGACACAATCAGGGAGTGATAAATATACTTCATATAATTTTGCCTTTTGTTTCTGTCAGTTAAAAAAAACAAACACCTGAATATGAATATAATTCAAAGCTGGAAAAGTTTCCCTTTTTACAAATTTGAATGGTCCAGCAGGGCACTGAAATATGCCAATATATAACACACACACACACACACATATAGAAAATTTTCCTTTCTAAAACTGGTATTTTAAAATTGGAGGCAAAGGTTCCAGAAGCCTGGAGGTAATTTGTGTTTGAGTGATTCTGTGACCATCAACATTGCCAAGGCCACAAGCTCCACACAACCAAGTCCTCTGCCAAAGCAGAGGATAAATGATAAATGCTAAATACAAAAAAAATCACAGTCACTCAGCTCAATCTCATCTAGGTCTAATTTGCAGTGATGCCTAAATCTAATCCTAGTGAATTTCCTGTCTACATTACAGATTGAAACTGGTTTGTAACAGGTGGTTTGGGAGACAACCTTTCTGTGGTTTGTCCCTCTGGCAGTTCTGTAATGTAGGTGAACTGTCAGGGTTATTTTAAGATTTCTTTTTTTGGAGCTGCTAGCTCAGTTGGTGCCACAACCATTAAATTCTGTTGAAAATATCAGTTTTCAAAGAGAAGTTACCCTCCTCTTCTGACTTGCTCCAGTTGCCTCCCTTGCCTTTTTTGGTCATGAAAGTCATGAAGCCAACAGCTATGTATTGATATTATTTGTAGTCGTAGGTTTCTCAAATTAGTTTCTTCTGTTGATTTTTAAGTCTTGGCTATCTATCTATCTGTCTGTCTGTTTATCTATCTATCTACCTATCTAATCTATCTATCCATCCATCCATTTATCAAGTATTTTTCCTGAACCCAGAAATCAGCAATTCCAAACTTTAACAGTAAATCCCACAAGAGTTGTCACCAGATTCCAGCCTCCTCATCATTACATCATGTGGTTTAAAACAAAAACAAATGAAAAACCAACTAACCAACCAAACCTAGAGAAAAAACAACAAAAAGCATAAACAAAAAAACCTCATCCAAACCAAAAAACCCCCCAAAATAATACATAAACAAACAAACAAAAACTCTCCCCCAAAAACCTGAAACCTAAACCAATAAAAAAAACCCAAACCCTACCAAAAAATCCACAACATCCTCCCCCCCAACAAGCAAAAAGAAAACAAACAAACAAACCCCCCAAAACAGAAAAATGTTCACCTCTTTACAGGACATCCCCATCAGAGTCTCACAGGAAATCAAACAGCGAAGAGGCATGCTTTTTGAAGGAAAAGTAAATGACACTTTAAATTTAAGTAAAGGGAAAGTTATTTAGGAGGTAAGCCAGGTGATTTCTATTAAGAAGGAGGATGAAGAAAAGCTCCTTGGCTACCACACCTCAGCTCCAAATGAGCAATTCTGAATAACTGAGAAACTTCTCAGTTTGAAAAACAGGATATGAGATATTAGATTAAAAACAAACAAACCAACCAACCATACTAAAAACTCCACAAACAACCCCAAAACAACAACAACAACAAAACCATCACCACCACCACAACAAAAAAAACCCAAAAAAACCCACAAAACAAAATCAAAATAAACCACACCCCCTGCCGCCCCCCCCCCCCCCCAAAAAAAACAACAAAAAAACCCCCAAAAAACCAAAACAAAACAAAACAACCCACCAAAAAACCTTTTAGCCTAGTGTGCCACAATTACGTCATTGTTCAGAAAGTAATCAAGCTGGGTAAAATCCCGTGGCTATATCCTAAGCCCTCTGTTTTTAAATCTCCCCAGTCTGGTTAGCCCATTTCACTGTGCTGAAACCTAGCAACAGTTCTGTTTCCAGCTTTCATCAACAATGTGATAAACATTTCTACTGGAACAAGGGCTCACGGCTTTCTTCTGATAGCCCAGCAACAGCACAAGTGTAAAATCTGTTACAGTTTGATGGTAAATAATAACAGGAAATAAATAAATAAATAAACCATTGCAAATTATTTGTAGCCAAAAAAGATATGCAGAATAAGAGGACTTGTATAAATACATCCATGGAAACTGACTGGAGAGCATCTAGACCTGTTTTAATAAGCAAAAAGATAAGGTAATGATGTCTGTAAAGTAATGGGAACATTGAATTCAACAAAATACATTGTGTTCAAACGAAATCCATCTTCAACAAAACACTTAAAAAATCAGTAAGTAAGAGTGAAAACCTGGTTATATCACTAAACAAGGAGAAAACTTCTGTAAAACTTGAAAGCCTTCAAAAGTACCACCCCAGTGTGCAGAATGCTGGGCATCACAAGGAATGACTAGCTAGGTCATTCAATGCCAATATTAATATCTCTTTGTAAAGAGAGAACAAAATCTCCTACAAAGGATTTAGGATCTCCTGGGATCTCCTGGGATTATGATTTTTCTAGGGAGAGATATTAAAAACATATTAAAGGCAGATAAATGCTTGACAAAGTGAAATAAAATCAGCAGATCAGAGCTAAAATATAAATTGTATGCTTGGCAGTAGGGGATAACCTATTTATGCAGTCCCAAGCCATTAATAAATCATGAAAAACATAAGTCCATTACTTCCATTATACTTTGGACAGGTAGACAGGGTTCACTCCACATGAGCCACAGGGTGTCAAAAATCAACCTCAGTCTGTATAAGCACTTAGACTTTCCTGTAATTGTCCAAAAGTTTGGCAATACATTTCAAATGCATCCAGAACTTCCCACAGACGATAAAAGTAACTAAATCATGCTACTTTCTCCAATACATTTGAAATACTAAATTAAGTGCAAGGCGTGTTCAAAAATCACTTTGCACCTGTGTTATGCCAGCCTAGTTTTAAGTCTAGGTCTGAGTCCTTTATGTAGGAAATGATGACGGAGAAATCCCAGGTTCAACCCTCTGCTTGTAGGCATGGCAGAACCTGCTTGCAATGCATGCTGAGCTTGTCTTGGCCATTATCTCTTATCCCATGGGGACTGTGACAGAATCACGAGTTCAGGGCACTCCTCCAAGGACAAAAATATCCTGTGATGGAAGGAGAGATGGGATTTTAAATGCAATTACTCTTGGGGATGTAACAGATTTGTTGCAGATAGCCGAGGGAGTATGGGTCTGGGATCACACCTAGCATAAGTACGAGTCCTGGCTCAGAATGGCAAAGTCCATGTAGACAGCCATAAATACTACCTACTGCCTTATTTAGGGACTCCAGCTTCTAAAAGTAATCCATTCTGTTAGGGATTACACCTGTGCAGTAAGCCACAAGGATGAAAAGCTTTGCACTATTCAAATACAAATCTCCTTACTGTGTGCACAGACCAGACACAGAACTGAGTTGCTAATGTGCTTAAAATTCAGTCTTCTGGTTCCAATCAGATAAATTTTTCTTTTTCAAAGTATAAGAGAAAAGGCTCATTTTCACCCCTGGCATAAGAACATGAAGGGGTGTAACGAATCTAGCTCCCAGTACAGCTGAAAAAAATCTGTAAAATATCTGATAAATATTTGTTCAAATGCTTTGGGCCCTGACCCAAAAAAGCATGTGAACAGATGAAAAGCAGATTGAGTGCTCCCAGCAAAATGAAAGGAGAACCTGTAGAAATATTCACAGGTCAAAGTCAAGTATGTACTAAAACATTTTTCCTGGGTGGCTCTGGTCTATGGCTGGTATGAGCACAGACTCTAAGCACAGAACTATTGGTACAATTTATTTCAGGCAGAGAGGAATCATTGCTCTTATTGTTCTTACTGATATTTTGCAGCCCTTAGAGTGAGTGCACCTTGGCTTTATAATGTTTTTTCCTTGATCCTAGTGAGGCTTGTTCCCTTGATGTGTATCACAAAGCAGTTTATGCTGGCATAACTGCATCTACAATAGCACTTAAGCTGGTATTTCTGTAACAGTACATCAGGAACTGATGAGAAATAAATAAAGACAACAACAAAACCCTCATTCTCCTATACTGAACATCCATATCAGGTATGGAGTACCTTCTTTCTTGTTCTGTTTCTTAGAAAAGATAAAGCAACTAATAGAAATATGCAGGTAAGACTGAACATATAAAACTTCTTTCTGTACGGGAAAGCATTAAATAGCCCAAAGATTAACAAAAAAGAAGTCTGAAAAGATTGAAAAAGGTCTCTAAAGAATAATAACAACTGACTATTTATTTTTTCTCATGACACAAAAAATATAGGTAGTAAAAAATAATTATCAGATGTGAAGTTCTAAAAGCAAACAAAGGAAAGGACTTTTACATAAAGGAGAATTCATTGTGCAACTTGTTGCCACAGTAACCTGTGGATGCTAACTGCATCAGGCTGTTTCAAGAGATGATTAGACAAATTAAAGAAAGTCCTATCTAAAGGATAGACAAAGACGTAAACAACCTAGGTGTTAAAACTCTGCACTGAACGAAGACAAGCAATATTGGGAGAGTATTAACCTCTGCATGTTCTTGTTCTGCACTCTTTCAGGCTGCTGACTGTAGGATATTGGGTTAGATGGCATAAGGGTTCAGATCATGAGGCAAATAATGAAATGTAGTTTATCATGGCAGGCAAACATGGACATTTCCAGTCTCACACCCTGCTCTGTTTTTTTACAGCAAGACCTGCAGCAGCCTACATTTAAATGTGTTTTTTCACCTCCTCTGTGTGTCCAAGGTCTAGTGCAAATAGGTTGGGCTAACTGCAGTTCCTTGATTAATTTTGCTCAGCACAGTCTGAGCTAAAGGGATCTAGAGGTTCTGGCACCAAATAACATCTGATCATAGATAACTCATGGAGTCCTAAAGGGACAGGCCATCTACACCATGGTGAAGGGATGCTAAAATACAACGATCTGTTTTATTGTCAAATATGAGTGCAGTGCAAAATATTTAGACTTGCTTTATTGTCAAATATCTAGTTGCCAAATTTTCAAGACAGCAGCTCTGTTTAAGTATAGATTCAGATACCACTCCCATTTCAACCATCTCAGTTTTCTCTAAGTGCCCAATTAGGAGCTACCTTAGAAAGCTTAGTGTACAACTCTCACCTGGCAGAATTTTCCAGTAAAAATTACTTAGGTTTGTATTTTTAAGGACATCCAGGTGCCATTTCACCTGCCCACCTTCCTGATCTTTTATGCATTTTGCTTGATGTCACGGAGGACATTACCCAGAAAACCTGTGCGAAACTGAGTTCTACAGTCAAGCAGCACCCCCTTGCCAACATCTGAGAGCCTTCCAGTCTTCTTAGTTGTGATTAAGGGATCTATTCAAGTGTGTAAAGTTATTAACAGAAATATTCATAGAACCTAAACCAATGAGGAATGAATTAACAGGTTAAAACTGGTGAAACAGGTGTACATACCTGATTCAGTTATGCTCCAGCTTAACTTCTTTGTAGTGAGTTAAATTATTTCTTTATAGCCCACCAAAAAAACCCAAAAAGAGACACAGAAAACACCAGCAACAACAACACAAAAAACAAATCACCAAAACAACAGCGACAACAAAAAGCCCCCAAGAAGACTTTACAGCTCAAAATCCTATGTGTCAGATTTCTGGTCCTTGTTTTCCTTGTCATGGATTTACCTTGTCTAGGAGGCAAACTCCCATTTGGATGCTCACTCTCCACTACCCATCAGAAGTACAGGAGCAAAAAGTAGAAACAAAATGAAAGCAAGAAAGTTAGTGGGTTGAGATTAAGACAGGGAGTTCACTTATCAATTACTGTCAAAGCAGACAGGAAAATGAATTTAATTTATTGCCAATTAAAACAGATTTGGATAGCGAGAAACAAAAGAGACAAACCTTAAGGCAGCTTGTTCCCTTCTGCATTTCCAGAGCCTTCAGACTCCTCTACCCACCCCAAGATGCCCAGGTGATACAGTCAACATCTGTATCACATCAGTAATGCCTAGAGATTTTTTTAGGTTTTTCATACATTTATAGCTTTGTAGATTTTTAATGTGTATGGTTTCTAGTACTTTTCCTGCCTTTTCTCACATCTTAGAATAATAAACTAATTCTTTCTAAATCATTCTTGAAATTCTGCTTAGTCTGATCATTAAGAAGAGAATTTCTGACAAAAATACGTTGTTCTCCGTGAGAAGTTAAGACACCTTTCAAGAAATAGGGCAAAGAATCCTCTGGACCAATTCCAAGGGGCTTACCCAAGGGTGGATTACTGGGGCAACTGATCTCCTACTGGATGTACCCTCTAGATATGCTAATTAATTAACCTTGAAAAAATTGCAGGAATCCTTTACCGCACATGTGCAGAACTGTTGTATTTTTCTGGGGAATGGTTTTTCCCCAGGACTCCTGAAGCCTGTAACTATGTAGTTTGACCCTTCCTTTCTTTCTTGACCCAGTTGGCTGAGGTCCAGCAATATTTTGTGAGCAGGAGACTAGATAAGGCCCTGTTCTTCCTTGTTCATTCTCTTTTCCCCCAGGAGCCCTTCGAGAATAAACTTGCCTTGAACTAATCCCAGGGGTAAAAGCTTCTTTTGGAATCTTTTGTCTGGTCCCTGAGATATTCCTCCAAACCCCAAAGCCTGTCAAGGAACTGAACTAGCCAAGGAGCCCTGGTGGGCTGTGGGGGTTTATTTCATGTAACCATATTTTGTGCACCTGAAACCTTGCATTAAAAATTACTTTTTGTCTTACCAATCTCAATAGTGTTTGGAAAGTTTTGCCTTTTGGTTCCAGGCAACATCAGGCATTTGCAATCTCCTCTGGAGTAGGGTCCTTCACATGACTACCTGCCCCACAGTAATCCTCTTCACAGGCAGCAGTGCGGGCATCTGTTCCAGACTAATAGTCTCCATAGTATGCTGGGAGGTCTCTGCTGCTCCTTCCTGCCTCCTTCTCCAGTTTTTGCAAGGATGTTTCTTATTCTTGCTGTCTTTACTGAAATCACGAGGAAATTCCATGGAAACATAAAGCTGAACACCACAATAGGGAAGAATTCATGCAAACATTCATTCAGGAGCCTTAGGCATAGCTGGTTGCATTCCTGCTGCTGGGACATGCGTTTCTTGGGCAGCAAAACAGGCATGTCCTCTGTTGTAAAATAAATCACAAATAGAGAATACCATTAGACATATCAAAAAGCTTTTGCTCTTGGGGTAGGTGTTTAAGACGGAGGTGAACCATTAGTATGCAATGGCCAAGGATCTGAAAATGTGACCTAGCAGATACTTGGAAACCACACTTAGGCACCAGCTGAGGGATCAAACATTCTCCAGGAGAAGCTGTCTCCCTGGGATACAGATGTCCATCTCTTCTTGTATAGGAACTGGTAACTTGAGGGAGAAGGTGTCACTGGAGGGGTCACTGGTCTGATCTCTCTCAAGATACACAGAGTTTCTGCACTGCCAAAAGTTATCTGAAGTCAGAAATACATGGGATCTTGGCACCTTTCTTGATGTGTCACTGGTGGAGACATCTCCTGAGTAACCAGCAGCCTCACCTCATCTCCATCCAACCATCCCTGTTTCATATCTGTGGGTACAGAGCATGCTACACATTTCTCAAGGGATAGAAAAAAAATTAAAACACCTTTTCCTCTGTTTCTCATGAAGGACATTGAATTAGTCACTTTTGCACTACACTTCAGTTGAAAATCTAAATATTGGATATGAAGAAAATCTTTAACCAGCCTAAAAGGAAGAGTTCAGGCAATGGAATAAAACGCCAGAAGAGTCTTGAGTAAATGAGGAAATAATATGCAGGGAAGGATGTGATACTGAATTATTAGGAATGGAAAAAAAATCTGTGAAGTCGATCCTGCCACAATGCAGGGGGATGGAAAAGCTGTCCAGAGGCCTCCATTCCAGCCTTGATAAACGTGTATGGGAGAATACTGAATTAGCAGCTAAAGGAGACACCAAGTATGCAAACACAGAGCTGAGATATTCAAGTACAGAGACAACACTCTATTTACAATAAAATAAACATCGTTTACACATTTAAGTGAGAAGATCGGAAATGGAAGCAGGTGCTGTCAGGCTAGTTTACAAGAGATGTGTTTGATGGAACATTTCAACATGCTTTGATTGAGACCCCTGCTACTCTCCTTTTGAAAATTGTAAAGTAAAATGTGCTGGTGAATTGTAAAGGTTTCATCCCCCTTGATGTATTTTTATTGAACACGACTTGCAGGCTTCAAATTTTAATACTCTGTCCCTAGACTGCTGTCACTCACCATATCACACTTCTCAATTCACAAGAGTTAGAGTATGGGGGAAAATGGCCCAAACATAATCATTGGGACACTTTGTTTATCATAGGGGTATATTGTCAAAATGTAAGTGTATATTTTATAATTCCCATAGGAAATAAAAAGGAGGCATTTAAAAGTGAAAAGAAAAAAGAAAAGATTTTTTTCTTCCTCACTAACTGCAATGTTCTATCAGAAAACAAAAGTAGTTCCTGATTATATTGTATTTATTTCCCAAGTGCTTGTTTCTGCTTCATAGGAACTTTTTCATCAGGGTTTCGGCTTTTCTTTCCTCCCTAAGATTTCCAGTGTTCAAACTTACAGATGGCAATATCCTTCTCAGATGTCATTTTCATTGCTACGAACTTCTGTGCCACTGGAGGAGACCAGTCTACGGTTCTGTTATGCCACTAATGAGTCTCCCAACTCTTCAGGAGTAAACAGTTTTTTTACTAGTCAATATTTGTGCTGCATTGTGCACACAAAACCCTATGAATCTTGCCCCCACTAGTGAGCACATTTTATGGCTATAAATAGATTTTTTGTTGTCTTCCAGAGACTCAGGATTACTGGCTTTTTTTGTGTATTCACAATGTCTTGTGTACTTAGATCATAAATTTTCCATGAAAAATGGATGCTTTTGGCAGTGGGCAATCTAACTATCTGTATTATTTATTCAATTTCTCTGGAGCAAAAACTAAATATATTGACTTTAGGCTAGTTAGTTGTGCTTGGTTCTTTGTGATTCTACCTAGAATAATACATAGATTGAGCTCATTTAAAAGGCACGAGCTTTTCCAGGAAAAGCTTAAATTCAATATTACTTAGTAAACACACCTGGTTTCACTAAAAAAATTAATAAAATGGTTCAAGGAAGATCTTACTGGCTGTATTAATATTCTGTGAATGTGGGAGCATAATATGGACACAAAAAAGCACAAGAGACTCTTCATTTATACTTGTGGCTATACAGAATCACCAGGTAAAAATCAAGTAGAATCCTGTCTTGACAATGTCCTACGAAAATAAACAAATAATTTTTCCCAAATATATAACCTGGACTTTAAGGTATAAGTAACAGCAGAAAGGGTTCATGAGCTAAATAAAACTGCCATAACTAAAAGCTATATGTTCTCATCTATGACCATTCTGGAGGTGAAATTTTCAGAGGGATGCCAGGACAGGTCTGTTGAGCTGCACTAAGGCATTTGGTCACATTGCAGCTATTCTAAATTTATTATGATATGCCTCAAATGATAATTGGACTTTGAACAGCTGAGTTAAAACCTCTCTAAAAGAGCCATGTGTACAGAGTCTCTCAAACTACATTTGAAACTATTTTAATCTAAAGTGATATGCAACAATCAGCATGGAAATCATCCAGAATCCTGCGCAAATGGTTTTTCCCCAGCCTCCCTTTCCTGCTTGCTGCATTCTTAATTCCAGACATCTTGATAGGCAGCAAATACTGCAAGGAATTCTCAGTCTGGTAATAAATCTGTAGGGCTAGAGGCCATTAAATCAACCTTGCTCTTGCATCCACCATCCTGTCTGCATTATGTCGAAGAAAACTTTAAAATAGGAATAAAAACTCTACAAACTCCCATTCAATTAATATTATTCATCTTCTTAAAATTTGCTGTTGTGAGAATTATCAGGAGATAATTGACCTTGCCAGTATTATGAACCCTCCGCATTACTGTTGGATTCTTCCACTCCCCTCATGGTTAGTTATAACTTGATAAAGCCAAAAAGAAGTTTATTTTCCCCTTCCCTGCTTTAACCACAGAATATCAAAGAAAAGGGAGCAGGGAGGCTGGGGAGGAGGAGGGAATAAATCTTCTAAAGCATGTAATCTGCTCAATTAATAAAGTGAATCTAACGGAGTTGCTCCCTGGGGCCTGACAAATGCACCTGTCACCATTATTAGACAACTAATATAAAGCACATGTCCAGACATTTTCCCCTTCCACTATTCTCTATAGATGTATTTTAAGAAAATCATTCTCAAGCTAGTGGATCATGGATTGACCTGTTGTTTTGGGGTTTTTTTTTTACTGTAAAACACTGATTTTCTGCCATACTCATGCTGATCAGCAGGCAACAGTTAGCACGGCAAACACAGGTCTTTTCAAAAATGTATTCAACTGAAGAAGGAGCATATACATACACTTAAAGAACAGCCATTCTATCCCCCATCTGCAGCCTTTTTAAGTACCATTTCATACATCAGCCTTAGCTGTCATTCCAGCAGATTTAAGACGCACATGATTGGAACATTGATAAGGAAATGATGCAAGTATTCCTGTGTGTGCAAACTGGTGGCTGTGCCCTGGGGATTAGAGAGGAGATGAAAATATCCAGTCTTCCTGCTGTCATTGACGTATTCATCCCTAGATGCAGCGGCTAGCTTCCATTTTCATGAAGATCCATTCAAACAGTCAACACAGGAACTGAGTAGTACATACAGGATTAAGACAGCCTTTGGCCTCTTGAATTTCACCTTGTGTGACCTTCAGCAAGCCTTTTAACCCCTTGGGTGGCCCTGTTTTCCAGACTGTAAAAAAAAGTAGTCATCCAATAAAGAAAGAGCTGATTTACCTATGGCTGTGACTGTCTCCCTGAACATGGATCACAGCGGTCGGGAGAATATTTTTGTAAAAGAGATGTTAGCATCTATCTATCTATTTAATAAACAAGGTATCCACGGAGATGAAAGATGTTTATTGTAATTTTTAAGTTTTTCCTTCTTGGGCACTATAGCCTATTCTCTAAAATTTTTTGCCATGGGGTGAGATTTTCCTCATACAGTTAGCCAGGAATGTTTGCTTGTTGGTGTGATATTGGACTCAGTGAGTCCATGTCCACTACTGGCTGTATATTCAATAAAACCAAGTATTCTTCATATTTTTTATTTTTCTTCTTGAATTTGCATGGCAGTAGGAGGTGAAGAACAAGGACAATCCAACTCTTTCTTCCTTTCTTCCTTTCTTCCTTCCTTCCTTTCTTCCTTCCTTTCTTCCTTTCTTTCTTTTTCTTTTCTTCCCCTTACATTGCTATGTTGCCCTTTGAATCAGCTGATATTTTTGCCTTTGGACTGAGTAAACAAAGAAGCTTCTCTTCTGCATCTGTATTGGATAAGCTTCATGGCTGAAGATTGCACTACGCCTACAAAATGCTGTATTTGCTGTTTGTCTTTGTGCCACATGACAGATTCAGAGGGATTATTCTGGGTATTCTTATGGGTTTTATCCAAAACATTTTTTTTCTAGTAGATATCTTAGGTGGAGTACTTTAGATACTTATTTCATTGTGCAGACAACAAGGCCTGTAATTTAATAGTAAATTTTGGAAGTGGTCTCTGCTCACTTTAAAATCTTTAGCTTCTTTAAATGGAAGTTTTGAATACCTTGTTTATAGGATCAGCAGGGTTAATCAATAGGAAAAATTGTGGAGAAGTTCTTTACAAAACATCAGAATTGTCTAAAACTAGGGTTGTTTCACAATGAAATTCTCTTATACAAGAAAAAGAGAAAACACAAAATATTATATAACATTTTACATCTCCAAAATGGTTGATACAGAATTAATGATTTCTGTAGAATTTTTTCAGAAAGATGAAAAAACCATGGATGTATGAGGCCATAATTTTAAACAACCATCCTACAATGATTTTAAAGTGGCTCTTATAGTTAAACTTCACACGCTCTCACAGACTTTTCTGAATCTAATTCTGAAAAGTACATATGTGATTTTCTTCTTTGCATTTTTTACACTTTCTATTAAAATTAAGGAGATACACAACATGCATAATATCTATTTAATGCAAGTAATCCTGGAAGTCCAATTGCTTTCAGAAAGTAAGACAGGTTTGCCTCTATTGGAAGGTTAGATTAAGTTAGAGAAAACTGGCACCATTTTTTTTTTCCTATCTGAAGCAAATGAAATCAGACTAAGTCACATTTCAGTCCCAGATATAATGAGCTTAACTTCAAGCAAAGGAAAATCCAAAGTAAGGCTCTTGATGCTCTTCTGCTGCCAGCATACTATTGCCTACTTCTACTCCCACTCTTTCCATGCAGGATCACAACAGTTTCTATTTCCATAGTCTACATTCAGACTTGTTTCCTGTAAAGAAACGGGCCAGTCTGAGGGCTCAGACTGAGAATAAAAAAAAAAAAAAAACCAAAAACATCCTAAGTTACTCCATCTTTTTAAGATTGAAAGTGGTGTGAGGGTGTTCTCCCCACAACCCCTTAAACCATAACCACCCACAGGGGCTGTGATGGCTGGAGACAGATTGATAACTGGACTGAAAACATGGTAGCCAAAAGCTGTCCTAAACAGTGACACAGAAATCTCGCTGTTATGCAAACAAAATTCCATCATCTTACTCCATAAAGAGTGGGCAGCCTGGGAGCCACTGAGCTCTCCTGCCCTGTCGTGGGCTCTCCCCTTGAACAGGGATGCCTTTCAATGCTATTCCTGAGGCTGAGACCCCTTGCTGAAACTGATCCTTGCTAAGAGATTAATGGCATGCTATACTTTGACATATCAGGTAAGGAATATAAAGAGTTGACTAAGCATATAAATACTCTTAGAAGTAAACTTTTTACCAAGTCTGGGATTTGAAGTAGATACAGGCCCACCCAGAGACTTCTTTGAGACGATTCTTTCTGAACCTCATGGCCCAACAGGAGCATCTCCCTGATAGTTCTGTGTGACCCTGTTCCCTATGCAGTAAATAATCCAGTGTACCTCTCTGTTGAATTTTGTTAAATCACTTCCACATTTACCATGGAACAGTTAGTTCACTGTTTCATTTCAACAGAGTATGTTGTATCTTCTCTCTTCAGAGTGAAATGCATCACTCCCTTGGAGGTAGCTGGTTATGAAAATCTCACAGTACAACAAAGCATATTTAGTCAGTGTCTGGATTAAATACCTTCAGCATGTCACTGGGTCAAGAAAAATTGAGGATTTCTTTGGTTGCATTCTATGCATAGGCCATTCTGATAATCCTCACATGACATCTCATTCCCGAGATGAGGCTGCTGAATGTCCTGTTGTAAACCAGGTCTGTCTGATCTAGACACCAGAGGAACTCATTTGGTTTGGAGGTGGAACTCAATGCTCGACCACTGCTGTGCTCCAAAATAATGTTTCAGACTCTTCCACAGGCCATATGAAACATCTAAAAGATGTTTTGATGAAAAAGCCCTAAATCTAGTTTTAAGTAATAGATAAAACTTATATAGATTTCATTTACTAGAAAATAGGCAGAAAGCTATCAAAGCTAAACTTAACAGTTTTTCAGGGTTCAACACAAACATTTCACATGTCTTTGCCTCTGCCTTCTCTCCAATGCCAGAAATTATTAAAAAAAGCAAATTTATGCCTTAGAGCATGAAGCAGTCTGAGATATTACGAAAGGTAAAGTACTGCAGTAGAGTAAGCTGTTCTGTGCCTTGTGAAGACAAGGAATGTGATGCTTGAAGTGCAGGCATAGATTGGAAGTCTCTTTGTTTTTTTTTCCCTTGATCTACCTGACCACCTTTGGCCAAAACACTTCAATTTGTTGATAAAACATTATTAAACAGAAAGTATAATATATGTCACTGCGCCATACCTCACAGTGACAGAGGGGATAATATTTAGACTCTTTATACAAGACTGACAGATACTCTTGACAGCTGAATGGTAAATTGAAGAACTATCATTAATAAGCCCCAACAATTAACAACTATCCCATAAGCCAGTACCCTTGCATCCTCTACATCAAATTCACCATACATAATCCTTTCTTGGGCTGAGCTCTGCTGATAAAGGAAGGACTCGTTAAAAATCATTTGTGCTATTCATTATGGAAGCCATACAGGGCTCCTGCATGACAGCAGCAGTTTCAAGAGCCTGAAGATGTTGGGAGAAAAATATTAAAAAATCCCTTAGCTTAAAAGAAGAAGAGGGGGAAAAGAACACTTTTCTACACTTCAGTAGGAGCTTTAAGAAACTAGCTTGGTTTTCAATAGTGTCCCTGTGAATGGAAGCCAGATGGTCTTTAAACCAGCATTTCCCCCACCACTTTATGCATGAAAGCCACTACTCTGATGGAGCTGCAAGGGGGAGAGAGAGATAGGGATGGCAGAATACAGGCAGCAGACAAAGGAAAAATAAGAAATCCTTTAAACAGGGATTGAAATAGTCAGTTTGACAGCTAGAAGAGGGAGGAGTGTCAGAAAGGTAAAAGGGCAGGCTCCATAGGGGTGAGCAGAAATAATGGAGTGTAGAGTAACAAGATGTAAAGGGGTTATGATCATGGTAGCCAAGTGTGTAATTTGCAGTGAATAATTGATCCAGTGCCTTTTTTTTTTTTTTTTTTTTTTTACTGTTTCTCATCAAGATCACAATTTTCTTGCATCTGTTCCATCCTGATGATTCAGTGAGTGATTTCTGCAATTGAAGCATGGTTTGTATACTGAACACAAGCAAAATTCATTGTGAATGTACAATATCAGAAATCCTAGTTTAGCTTTGATGGAACACATAAATCACATAGTATTTTGTACTTTCTCTAATTAGTAAGTGTGACTCTAACAATTGCTGTGACATTTCTTCCAATTACATATTCAGAAAGTGTTTTTCATGAATATTCTTTTAAAATGAACTTTCTCTCCAAATGCTTATGACAGTAAACTCATTGGCAAGAATAATACTGCAGTGTTTGACAACCTAGAGCTTTAAAATTGCGTGGTGCTTTTTTGTTAAAGGGGAAGGATCACATGAGAAACCAACCCAAATTCTACCATATATAATTACTCCTGAAAATATCTGATATGGTCTTCATTAAATGAAATAGGTCTCCAGTCCTCTGCTTCCCTCTCACTCTGGAGACATTGGTGTATATGTGACTGAAAGTAAATTTGCAGATTTCTCAGACACAAGATGGGCTGAAAATACCTTCAAACCAGGACGTCCTGACTGCCTATCATGGAAGCTACAGGGAGAATAACATAATTACGTGATCAATAAGCAAGTAAATGTTTCCTTGGAATGCTCGGAAGGAATTAAAAAAATAAAAATGGTCTAATTTCAGGACAAACTCATAAAATTCCAGAGGGTGCAGTTCAGTCTAATGAGACTCATAGAAAGGACAGGAATGTAATTAACACCCAAACACCATTCACGGGCCGTTACAACCGGCAGCATAAGAAAAAATGATAGTGAGAGGAGTCTGGGGCAAGAAAAACCTTTAATAGAAGAGATCAGGTTAAAGAACTCTCAAGCAAATTAGACAAATATAAATCTAAATGTCCTGATACCATTTACCCAAAAGAGCTGAAGGATTTGGATTACAGCATTGTGAGGTCTCCTGATACTGGCTGAACAATTATGATGACAAGAAGATGTGCCTGAGAACTGGAGGAAAGCAAAGGTCACTCCTATCTCCAAAAAGGGTAAGAAGGAGGGTGCGGCGGTGCCTGTGTTGCCTGTCCGGCCAGCCCTGGCACCACAGCAACACAGTGGTTCTTGGCTTGCCGGGAATGCAGCGTGGCTATGGCAGAGGAAATGAAAGGAGGGACTCTCCAGTGCTGTATTCAATCGAGTTTATTGGAGGCTCCGGACGTGGAGTCCTCACCTCGGGACACCAGCCTCAGAGAGACCAAGAATCCCTCTGTGCTGTGACATTTAACAGGGGGTGTTACACAGGGGAGGGTTCAGTCAGGGACCAATGGGGTACAGTAAGGGTGTGGCTCAACATAATAGACATGTGCAACAACCATACAAAACACAATAGGAGGGGAAGGTCTGGATCCTGCCCAATCACTCGACGCCTTCCCTGGAAATTTCTGGACACAGGGAGAGGCCCCAGAGTGACAGACAGGACCAGAAGGTTATATAACCAATGATTGACATAAAACTGACTATGGGTTAAACCATACAGGGGGAAACATAGGGGGTTACAGAACAAACCATTATGTAAAATCTTATCGAACAAATCATACAGAAACCTGAGCAAAATACACCACCACAGGAGGGCTTATGGAATTACAGGCTGCTCAGCCTGTAGTCCTTGGGAAAGCGATTAGTTAAACTTAAAAGGCATTTCTAGGCAAACAAAGTACAAGAAAGAAAACAAGAACAGCAGTATGGGCTCACTAAGGGAGACCTATACTTGACCAATGTGATAAACTTCTACAGTGAAATGAGTTTCCCGGCAGGTGAGAGAAGAGCAGTGGACATATCTACCCTGACTTCCACAAGACACAGAAAATTGTCACCGCAGGGATCCTCACATGGGAACTGGTGAAGCATGGGCTAGATAAACAGAGAAAGACATGACTGAGAAGGGCCAGGAAGGTGGCAATCCATGACACAAAGTCTTGTTAAAATCCAGTCACTGGTCATAGATATTCATTATTTTTTCTAGATGATGCGAAACAACTATACAAAACTAGAAGAATTGGTTGGTACACCATTTGTCATCCAGAAGTACCTCAACAGGTTGGAGAAAAAAGCTCATGATTCCCGGACCAGGAAGCCCATTTCAGTGAGAGGAGGAGGCTCAGGGAGAATGTGTCTATGTCAGTAAACATTTGAAAGGACAATGAAAGGAAGTCAGAGTCTTTGGAATGGTGTCCCTGTGGGCACAAACTGGAACATGGGAGGTTCCTGCTGGAAATAAGGAAACACCTCCTTACTGAGAGTAACTGAGCACTGGCTGGCTGTAGTTGTTTAAACACCAGCCAGCAACCCAGACCTACAGAGACACTCACTCACACCCCCGCCAGCAGGATCTGGGAGAGAATCAGAAGGTAAAAGCTAGAGAACTCTGGGGTTGAAATAAAGATAGCTTAATAAGGAAAGAAAAAACTGTTTGCACAAACTAAGCAAAACCAGAATTAATTCACCTTTTCCATGGCAGGTGTTCAGCCACCTCCAGGAGAGCAGGGACCCAGCATGCAGTGTGGCTACTTGGTAAGACAAACACCATCACTTCAAGTATCTCCCTTCCTTCCTTCCCCCAGCTTACGTACAGAGCATGACTTCATATGGTTTGAAATACCGCACTGCTCAGTTAGGGTCCCCCATCCCAGCTGTGTTTCCTCCCAACCTCCCAAGCACCCACAGTCCCCTCATCAGCATGGCAGTATGAACAGCAGAAAAGGCCTTGTCTGTGCAAGCCCTGCTCAGCAATAACAAAAACACCTCTGTGTTATCAACCCTGTGTTTCAGCACAAACAAAACACAGCCCCACACCAGACACGGGGAAGAAAACTCATTTTGCCCAGCCAAAAACAGCACACCTCCCCCTTTAGCAGGGGTCTGTACAAGGTGTCCCCCCCATCCTCTCAAACTTATGGGCTCTCTAGCTGAGGTTTTCCCACAGTTCTCAAGAGAACAGTCCTTTTCTGGCAACCTTTTGAGTGAAGTCAGGGAAAGTTTTGCACCAAGAAGGTCGCCAGGATTCCCCCACCTGCATTTCACTCTCCTGGGAATTTCTGGGCCTTTGTGTTGAGGACCGTTAGTCTTATCACAGCACCTGTCCAGCCTGAGGCTAAACAGTTCCTGCAAGGCAATGAGAAGACCGCAATACCCTAAAAGGCGGTTTTTCCCACCCTTAGTGCATCTGCATCCCTGGATGAGCAGCAGCTAGGGGCAGCAGTAGGGACCACTCTGGTGGCACTGGGTAGAGACTGTTACTGCCCCAACATTGCTGCTCTTGAGCAGACACACAGGCTTTTTCCTTTGGCATTTAGTCCAGAGCTCTGTGAGCTCACATGTGTGGTGTACACATGTATGCTCCAACAGGGCTCTGGTCTCTCACATGGAATGGTCTCATTGAGGACACCCTTGGCTGGCAGAGGTGATGCATGGTGGCAATCCCAGGACCCTTAGTACTGCAGAAGATTCCCAGACAGCTCCTGAGACTTTCCAGAGCACCTCTTGTATGTAATATAAAATACGAAAGGAAGTGGATCAGGTGCCCTGTATCTCTTTTTCCTCTTCTCTTTCTCCTTTCTTCTTTATTTTTTTTTTCCTTCCTACATTTTTTTCACTTTCATTTTCTTTGTCTCACAATCCCAGCTCTAGAACCTCCATGCAGTAGCACCAATGCAAGATCTAAGGGCTGGTGATGACTTTTGTTTTCTTCCTTTGCTTTGTCAGGATACATTCTATTCCACTCTCCCATTCTCCATACTGAAGTTGTTTTGGGAGGGGAGAACTCATAGAGATGTTTGCGACCTGCAAGCCAGTACCTTCAGTAATGAGTTGTACTTAATGAGCCAGCATCCTCTGAGGAATTTTTTGTGGAAGTCATGAAGTGTTGCAGTCATTCTCCCCACGCTCGCGACCTCTAGTTGTGTCCCACATGCTTCCATGGATACTTGTATTCCAAATCTGCCTAAGCAACTCCCATTTTGAGCTTTCTGCATAGTGTATGGTATTGCAATTCTTTAAACTCTGCTGCCAGGCATGGGACTAGGAAAGCTGGAATGCAGACGGTGCTACTGAAGATTGAGCAAAGGAAAACTCATGGACCTTCTTCCATGCAGTTTGCCAGTGATTTCATTCAGTAGTGGACACAAATCTTTTTTAGTCTTTATTTTGCATTTCGTGTGATAGTAGAAGTCTTTCTGGTGCTCTTCTTATCTGTTACAAATTTTAACACCAGGAAAACTTTTAATTGTCTAATTGCATCACTCTGTACTCCTTCTGGTGTCCCACAGTGGTTATCAATGTCTACCCACTGATTTTTTTCCTATTTGAACTCGGCGAACCAAGTAATCTTGCCAAGTGTGCTCAAGATCCTTCACAAAAGAAACGGCTGGATTTTTTACTCCAATTTTGTCCTTGATGAGCTATCCCACATCCTTTGGTCCTTCAGGGAAACACCCCATGAGATCTCACAAGTTCCCTGAACACTGCACGAGTCACTCATTATTCTGCTAGTGGTTTTCCTTATATGCCTCAGGATCTTTACCTCGACTATTTCATCTCAATGGAGTTATGCAAAAACAAGGAAATGATATTTGAGGGTAAGTACTGAGCTGGCCATATGACCTCGAGGGTGGAAATTTTGGAAATTAAGCACATTCTTAACAACAGTAAAAATCACACAACATTTGCTAAGAGAACTTCATGAACATTATCTTCCCCAATCAAACTAGACCAGCGCACTAACTTATAGTTGTGACTATTTTTAACTTGAGCTAACAAATATAAAGATGAAATAAATACTAATCATACCAAGCTTAGAATTCAGTTATCCATTCACAAGTAATTCAAGGTGTTGGATTACCACATTAAAAACAATGTTATTTTTACAACAAAATTTAGCCATTTCAAAGGTAGGTGTAGAAAGGAAACAAACTAGCCTTGGCAAAGGGTGTGCAGGTAAGGAAAGGCAGATATGGCTACCATGAATGCGTCATGTCTCTCCTGCAGAGAAGTGAGACTCATCTAATTGCCTCTTGTCTCACTCTCCTTCTTTCCTAGGGAGAAGTGTATTTCACTCATTTTTAGCACAGCATCAGAGCCTTTCTTTTGGTCTATGATCATCACATCCCAGGTGTGGCTGGATGCCAGCAGCCTCACCTGGAATCACGTGATTCTTAAGGTTGCAAAGCCAGAGAGAGAAGAGGAACTGCAGTGCCATCCCAGTGACACAATGCATCCTGAATGGCCAATCTCATTTATTAATGGGCAATTTACCACAGAAGGAACTTCTCCAAAACAGAGAGATTTACAGGACTTTCTTTTCTAAGGGTTCTTTACTATCTACAAAGATTTAAGGTCATATTCAGTGTCACTTCTGTAGGCTTTTTTAGGTTTTATTTTTAATCCAGGTATTTCTTTAATGTTAAATTCTAGGAATTAAGTTTTAAGGTTAACTCTCCTTTTCAAATTTACTTGAAATTGGCAAGCAAATCAAAAGTTTTTCACAGAATCATAGAACCATTAAGTCTGGAGAAGACCTTTAAAATCATGAAGTGCAACTTTCAATCCAACAGCACCACTACTTTTAACCACTTAATCACGTCTTCGAAAGCCACATCCATATATTTTTTTTAACACTTCCAGGGATGGTGATTCTACAACTGCCCTGGACATGGAGGAATTGGGGGAAAATGTAAATACAAGAATCACAATTGGAAGATCTCTTTTTCCCTAGGATGCCATTTTTTATATGTTAACAGCCCCCAACCCCCCAAGCAACAACCCCCAAAAAAATCCCCAAAATCAAGAGCATTGAGTGACAAAAAATGTCAAAGGCACCATAGAAGAGGAAGGTATCTGGAGCTGTAGCATTATCAAATCCAAAGCCTTTTTAGAATTTACAAAGAAGAAAATGGTCAGATATATTTGCAACAATTTGAACTCGATTCGTCATTGAGGATGTAGCCACCTGTTGTGTAATCGCAGCAATGTAGATAAGTAGGCATATTAGACTAGAACAATGCGGCCAAATGTTGCAAATACCAGCATCATTCTGAGGTAATATTAAAATACAGACAGCTAGTAAAAATAATATCTAAGATACAGCTTCAGTCATTGATAAACCAGCGCTGATTCTCCTGAGAGACAGGGCAAGTTGAGCCAGGGAACAGAAAAATTTATATCATCATACTGTGTCTTGTATGAGGAACACAGGCACTGCAAAGCAGTGTGCAGTACTCCCAAAGAATACAACTTTTCAGAGAGAAGAGATGTTTCTAAGAGACGCCAAAGTTTGGAACAAATTTGCTTTCACTGCCTTGAGAATTACTGAAGCAGGGAGGTCCACAAGACTGATGGACCACTATGGAATAAACTGGTGGCCTGGTATAAACTGATGACCCAAGACCAAATGGATAATCACTTTATCCATATGAAACTTGAAGCAGCATTTTAAATAGAGCAATGGGAAGTAGATGAGTATCTGTAATTATCCAAACTCATTTATGATTATGAAATACATTAGTTAATAGTTAATACTTACTATGTGGTGCCTGTGTTTTTTTGGTTTTTGTGGGGTGTTTTTGGTTGTTGTTTCTGGGTTTGTTTTGTGGGTTTGTTTTTTTTTGTTTTTGTGGGGTTTTGTTTGTTCGTTTTGTTTTTTGTTTGTTGGTTTGGGTTTGGTGGGGTCTTTTTGGTTGGTGGGTTTTTTTTTGTTTTTTCTTTTTTTTTTTTCCCCTACTTTGAGGTATTTGTATTCAAAGGAGACATGCATAATCCATAAACCTACCTGGAAAATTTTTACCATCATTTTAGAATTTAGATTAGGAAGTGTTTCAAGATTTACTGATACGTGCATAAGAGCAGTTCTTCCTGAAGCTGAGGACTAGAGACACTTCTTCTATTGGTTGCATGTTGATTGCTCTAGTCCTCAAGTAGGGACTTCAATCTGACTCTCAAAAGTGGAGGCTATTAAACTAATAATAAACTTCTGGGATATGAAGGCAGTCTGAGGATTCTTTCCAGATTTTAACATCTGTCTTTTTAGAATTTGTGTACAGCTAGTAGAGGGATGTTATTTGGTTGAAGAAATGGTGAGCTCAAACAAAGTACAGAAGTTTGTCTTTTAGCTATTATGTAGACTGTTTCATAATTTGTATAATTTTCCTCTGATATTCCTTACATAACTTTATTGCTCAGCATAGTGTTAAAAATAATGTTTATTCGCTTTACTCTGATTTTGCCTGATAAAAAAAAATCTCCCAGATTTTTAAACTAGAACCAATCAGTGCAAATTACTGAATTTGAGCTGCTACAGAATATATTCTGTCTTTGCAATCACATCTCTTGCATTTAGATCTGTATTTGATTTGTTCTTGTAGCAGGCCAGAAGTCCATGCTACCCACAGGAATACTAAGCCTTTTGAAGAAGTATTGCATGATTAACTGTATATTCAATTTACTTGCTATGGCAAATATGATTTTCAAAACACAGATGACTAATCAAACCAATGCATTTTCATACTTTTCAAGTAGTTTTAGAAATGGGAGGAGAGGTGGGGTCCTAAAAATGCTATTCTCTGACAAGTATCATGCAGTATGAGCTTTTTCACTTTCCATGTGAAAAAAGACCAGGATTTTTTCCTCTCAGGTCCCTGGTTGGTAGATTTGTACAGAACATAGTTTCTCTAATAAGTGAGAATGCTCTTTAGCTTTCTAGTTTAAAATTATTTTCATAACTTTATACTCGTTTTGTCTTTTACAAACATTGCCTGTAGCTATAATAGGTCCATTCCTTCTCTCATGTTATCGTTAAAACTTCCCTGATGTTATTTTAGACAGCAATCAAATCCTCTGTGTCCCTTTCATTTTGAGAGCCTCAACAAACCAAGATTACTAGATTGCTAAGAAAATTTCTCCCTTCCATTGACCTTCTAAGTAACTTTTTTCTGCATTTGTTTCACTCTGTATTTCATATATAGGGTTTCTTAGTCCATTTACATTAAAAATTTACCTGAAGCTGGCAAATACACATACAAATTTCTTGTTCCTGCACTGCACTTAAAGGGGAAAAAACAAAACAAAACAAAACAAACAAACAAAAAAACCAACCAACCAACCAAACCAAACCAAACCAAAACAACCCCACAAACTTATTGAAGATAAGAAAATATTCCACTGTCAGTGTTCTTGAGGCATGATTTTGGGGACAGTTATTTTTTGTGTTTAGTCTTGTGTTTGTTTGTTTGTTTTGTCATAGAAGTATTTCATTTGGCTTTAAAATGTAAAGAAATTATCTGTTACTTATGAGACACACTATTGGGGTATAGGTTTGCTTATAGGTTTTGGCACCATTTATGTAGAGGTTTTATATTTGCCAAATTTGTTTGCTAACTGAGAGACAGGATTTTTGGGAGAAAAGGCAAAAGCAGGCTCAACTTAGAAGCAAAACCAGATTTTATTAATATACACTAAGAGGAGAAAAAACAAAACAAATAAAAAAATCCCTAACACAAATTAATTTTTAAAACCAACCCTCTTTCTACAAACTGTTCATTTTCTACGAACAATGTAAAGAGGCAAAACGCAGAACTCCAGGTCACTACAACTTATGAAACAGTCTGTCTTTCAATCTTTGAGAGAGAAGTCACTCCTGTGGTTTGATAACCCTCACACAAAAGCAGTCTGTCCAGATAACCTGCATTTGTGGAACTTCCCTATATTCTGTAGCCTTTCCTATGACTACTTATGGGCCATGGATTTTTACAAATTGGGGTGGTATCTTTTGAAAATGAGCTGCTTCAGAAACAAAGGATCTTTTTCGACTCAGGGACACAGAGGTAGTTTTCTCAACTCTTCGCTGGCAGAAGGGCTTCTCATCTCTTTTTCTGTTCAACCTCTTATGGGAGCACAAAAATATTTACTCAGCTCATCACAGATACCTTTGCTCAAAACCACAAATCATCTCCCCAGTTTATATTGTCCACAATTTCTGTTACAAAATCCAGAGAAGATTTTCAGCCTAGAGCTAAGGCAACTTGTTATCTCTATTAATTTTAAAAAGTCACTTTTTCCTTTACTGACTTTGAGATTTCTATACTGTCCTTTTACAGGTCTCTGACTTGGCCTTTTCTCTCATCTCCGAGAGGGGTTAGAGTTTAAAGTCTCAATCTATGTCAGGAAAGAGTTAAAGCCTGCCCAGGCCTGAGGCGGTCAGTGATCTCTGCCGAGGCAGCTGCAAATGTTCCAAAACCATGCAGATGGTGGGGAAGCTGATGGATACCTTTGTCTTCCACCCCTGGATCTGACGGTGCCAGCCACTGACAGCTGCTCTTTGCAAGGCCCAGCGTAGAACGGAGGATGGAGAGATCTATCCTTGCCCCCGGGCGAGGGTGCCGGCAGTCCGGGGGCCGGGGACACGGTCCTCCCTTGACCGGCCCCGTGTCTGGCCTGCCCTGGGACAGCGGCTCTGGAGCCCCGGACACCGTGCCGGACTGCAGCCCGGCCTGCCCTGGGACAGCGGCTCTGGAGCCCCGGACACCGTGCCGGACTGCAGCCCGGCCTGCCCTGGGACAGCGGCTCTGGAGCCCCGGACACCGTGCCGGACTGCAGCCCGGCCTGCCCTGGGACAGCGGCTCTGGAGCCCCGGACACCGTGCCGGACTGCAGCCCGGCCTGCCCTGGGACAGCGGCTCTGGAGTCCCGGCCGGCCCCACCACCCTGGGGGCATCCAGGGCCTAAGCCGGACTCCCCTCAGCTGCCCGCGTGTTACCTGCTCAACAGATGGGGAAGCAAGAGAGCGTCTCCAACCCAGATTCAGCGTTTTATATGAGTATTTACCAAAACTTGCATTCATTTCTCTGACTGGTCAGAATTGCATGTCAATTCAAAACCTACCTCTTCCCTTCATACGTCCTTGTCCTGTCTATAGAAATGTAAGGTCCCTTAGCAGGGAGATACTGTTTCAACCCATGACACACACAGAGATGACGCTATAGACTGAACTCAAAGTGCACATTTGCCTATAAATTCAAAATGGAGGTTTGATGACAGAGCAATCCCACCCCCTTCTCCTCCCAAACCCCTCACCTCCCAGCACCTCAGTATCAATAAATTTTACCCTCTAGTACTTTTGGGAATATGACTGTTCTTCCAAACAAGCATTAGAGCTGTTACCAGAGAAAATAAATATGCATAGATAGCGCTGTGTCTTCTCTACTTGCTCTGTGCCTGGGTAGCAAAGACGTCTGAGTGAGGGAGCACCAAGCAGGAGTTTCCTCCGGGTTAAACAGAGTGCTGTATCAAGTGAGGAACATTACTGTCAAGAAATTACAACTTCAGCATTGACATAAATGTTTACAGCACCATTTCCACTGATAATGGTATCAGAACTGCCCAAAGAATCACGATTTAGATTAAATGTTCTGAAATAAGAAAAAGTTCTGAAAGGAAAACCGCAGATGACAGCGATTTTATCAGGCCACTAGTGAGATGGAGCACACTCTCTCTTCTGTTCTCAGGAGCATCCTGCCTGTGGAGATAAACTAACCATAATGAAATCTCTTTCTCCACCCATTCCTTTCTTGATGGCAGCAAGAGACATGATAGTAGGGCATGATAAATCTTGGTGATGGTTGAAGGTGTTTAACTGCAAAAAATGTTGTCTTCCAAGTGCATTTCTGTATACATTTGAGGAACTTAGACCCAAATCTGTTAATAGTATGACCTGAAAGAATCAAGTAAAGGCTTTTGATGAATTTTCATGGTAATAATTTCCAAATCCAATATTTGGAGTATTCAGTCTGATAAAGACTAAAGGACTTTTTCAAAAAGACAGAATATATGACACTTTAAAATTTACGAAGTGGGTCTTTTTTTTTTTTTTTTTCCCTTGGGATCCTCCAATCTTTTCTATTTGATAAATATTCTTATATCAAGGAAGTATATACATACAATTTCTCTCATCTCTAGATTAAAAAAAAAAAAAAAAAAAAAAAACACCACAACAAACCAAACCAAACCAAACAAGAAAAAAAGAAAAACAAACCTAAAACAACAACAAAACCAACCCAAAACAACCCAACCCAAAACAAACAAAGCAAAACACAACAAAACAAAAAGAGATATATCTAGCATATATAAAACAATAAAGTAAACTGGGATGACTCCACTCTGTAAGCTCTTTGGAAAAACGAACTAAATATTTAAGAACATAAGAATGCTGCAGATGGGGTGAAAAGAAGTATGCTGAGCTCTAATATTGAGGAAGATAAGGAAATAAGAGTGATAATGCACTATTAGTGATAGTCTCATGATGTAAATCAGTGATTTTTTTCGGGCAAAGCAATACCTCTTAGTAAACTTTTAAACATAACTGGAAAAAGCCAACACTTTCTTGATGATGGAAACTTTTTTCCCCCCCCCAGAAAATTGAGATATAAATTCTAATTTGGAAATCTAAATAGAATTTGACAGAAAGGCAGTTGATATCCAGGAAAAAAAAAAAAAAAAAAAAAAAAAAAAAAAAAAATGAAAAAAGGAAAAAAAAAAAGTGAATTAATAATTATGAAACTGTAGTCTAGCCATGGACACCTGGAAGAGTGATTTTCCTGCTCTGAAAAATTCATGAAGGCTTTATTTAAAACTGCAATTAGTGGACACTTTGAGGCACAGATTCACGGATAGCTCCTCCCAGTACCTGAACACAGCCTACAAGAAAAATAGAGAGAGATTATTTACAAGATATGAGTGACAGAACAAGACAGAATTGCTACAAGCTGAAAAAGAGTCAATTTAGATTAAATATGCGGGAAAAATTCTTGGGGTAGTGAGACACAAGTTGCCCAGAGAAGTTGTGGATGCCCCATCCCTGCAAGTGCTCAAGGTCACATTGAATGAGCAGCCTGGTCTGGAGATGTTCTGTAAGGTCCCCTCTGAACCAGGCCAGTCTGTGATTCTGTAAGAAGATGTCTATCACAAAACATTGGGTCTGCACAGCTATGTAGAATTTCAGTCTTGGTATTGAGTAACATGACTGTAACTGTTTGATGTTTGTTCTGTGGTCAAAATAGGAAGCAGCATATTTATATGACTAGAAATTTTGACATGTGGAATGTACAGCTGAAGAATTATATTATAATATGCATTTTCTGACACTTGGATCTACTTTAAATCCCTTAAAAAAACTTCTTAATCTGGTGACAGCAGGAAGGAAAAGTCTGACTACTGGACCTATGGCTTATTATACTGATGAATTTGCAGATACATATTTGAACAAAAAAATTGCTAGGAAGATCATTGGAAGTCTTCAATGATTTTTTTTTCCATAAGTGAACAAGACCTGTTTTTATTAAGGAGACTATTTTGTCACATTTCTCACTTCAGTTTTAAGAAGGGCAGACTTTGGTTTTCACTTGAGGTGAATTGAGGGACAGTAAAATGTAGATTGAGGATGTAGAAACCAAAAGAAAGACACAGTGATGCACAAATACAAGTGTTTCTCCACCACAAATAACTTTCAGGTCACCATATGCCATGATATGGTCACAGTCTGTCTGCAGGGCTAATATAGCTGGAAGTAAATCAAGAAAAACTCAGATCCTTGATTTTAATGATAGAATTGAAATAGCTCTTTATAGATAAAAGATAACAAGTAACCTGCAAGTTCATGCGAAGTTTGGTGTTTCTCTCTTCATTCCATTTAAAAACTGTTATCTTCCCTTCTTTGCACTTCGATTTGCGAATGTTAGTGGATGTACCTGTAGATAAAACCCCAGAGGTTTAGAGGTAAGATCAATATTTTTCAAAAATCAATATCTTTGCCAAATCTGTCAAATATAGCCTAATAAAATAATACTCATTAAACTCAGAGTTTCAATGTTTTAAGTACTCTTAAAACTATTCTGAAATCACCAAGTGCACTCATAGGGAAATTTTCTTACGATCTTAAAAGTAGGAGAACAGTTCTGGGTCCAAGTTTGCTTTTAAGTTACAACTAGACTAAAAGAATGGTTAGGTAAGTAATAATACTGAGGTCTCATTCAAGGTTTATGCCTTCAAAATTCAGATGTCCCTGGGACAGTATGGAAAAATTGTCTGACACTTCAATCATTAAGATATTTCTGTATCTGTAACACTGTGTACAACCAAATGCAATCTATTTGATTTTGCAATATTTTATGAAATACTGCTTCATTTTATTCAGTATTTTCCATTTCTACTTACAAAGGTTTTAACAGGTTTATGATCTCATCTTCTAATCTGCCTAGGCTGTGTTCAAGGTTCAGAGGGTGTTAAGTAATTCCCTTCTTATTCTCTGTTCATGGAAGGAACAAAGTCTGTTCTTTATACAAGTTTTTAGGCTACTCAATGTAATGTTGCTAAAAAAAAAGCCATGAAAGACTAATCAACTTGCTGTGCATGTTCTTAATCACCCATATAATCCATTCTCTATTGACCAGAGATGAGATACTTGAGAAACCAACCTGCATCCTAAAGTTTGGCCTTAAACTTTTCTTACAGAAAGAGCATTTTTTTACTGCAGATCTTAAAAAAAAAAAAAAAAAAAAAAAAAAAAAAAAAAAAAAAAAAAAAAAAAGAGAGAGAACTACTTAACAACAAATCTACTTGCCTTTATTTTTACTTTCATATAAAAAAAGAAGGAACTACCAATATATATTGATTCCTTGCGGATGTGTAGCCTCTTTTAAAACCCTTCCTCTTTCAGACAGCTTCTTTTGGGAAGCCTACAGATGTGATGTAGAAGTTTAAGATCAGCATAGAAGATTCAAGGACAACTTGATATAAGTTGATATATACCTTGATATATAAGTGTTGCAGTCCATAATTATTTTAAAAATACAGACTTAGAGGGGAAGGGAAAATTAATTTGGAACGAGAAAATTAAGAAGAAAGTGGGAAGGGAGGAAAGAGAAAAGAAAAATAAATTGGAAGCTGAAGAGGATAAAATGGAAATAAGAAGGAGGGACAAGAATTAGAGAAAGAAGGATAAGGTGTGATACTCTTTAACTCTGTAATACCCTGTGGTATTATTTACTTATGCTAAGTAAAACAAATCTGGTTCTATTAGAGGTAAGGAAAAAAGGAAGGTAAAAACATTAGTGAAAATTGCCTTAAATATACAGCTACTTATTTTTGGAAATAACTGCAAGAAAGTTTTCAGCTTTATCTGTCCACATTATGTCCTAGCACAGCGGTCAGACTTGGAGACTTCCTTTCTTTTTCCACCCAGTTCTAAAGGCCTTGATCTTAGGAATATTACCTTACATAGCAGAGAAAGGAAAATTGCTCTGTCTCCTTTTTTATGATTATTTGTTTACACAACAGAAAATTGTGTACTGGAATTTATTGCTGATACAGAAAGAAGCACAAATGACCTGTGGTAGTGGGCTGTCCTTTCAGACCTCCAAAGGCACTTAGCATTGAGCTGAAAATACACAAAAGCCTCTATAAGGTGACTCCTGCTGTTTTGCACTGCAATACAAAGATAAATAATGCAAAAATAAAGAAGGAATATTTATTTGGTGTAAATTGACTTTGGTAGAGCTGTATCAGTTTACACTGATGGGAGATCTGTTCCAAGAAGTCTACAGGGCTGACCTTACCTTTTCCTCTGGACAAATATTGCAATGACTTTGCTGAGAACTTGATTCTAAATATCTGCCTTTTATTCCAAGTTTTTAGTACTTGGAGGGTAGTGGGTTTGGGGTATTTTTCCCTGTTTATTCATAATTGTGAGACCTAACAGAAAACTGTGTGTTTTCTGTGCTCTCCTGAGGCAGACAAAGTGATCACATTAATTAGAAATATAGAGTGTAAAGCGATTACATTAGTTAGAAAAAGACAACCAAAACCCATCAGTTCTATTTATTGACTGAAGCATAATGGTACAGATGAGTGTTCTGTGATCATAATAAGGAAGTAATTATAATTCAAATGCCAGAAAACACAGGAGTAAAAGATTCCACATACTTGAATATATATTCACTTAGTAAAGAAAGAAGAAAAAAGAGAGAATATATTAGAAATTAATTAAAATAAAACTGGATCCGTTTGGGGGCTAGAATTCACGCTTATTTGGATAGATAAACTAGGACCATTTGCTGTTTTCAATCAGCCAGGAATCTTATTGTGGATGTTATTTCTTTTCCTGACTATTTTTACATTGAGACATTTTCCAGTACTAATTCCTGTGGCCTGTATGTCCTACAAGATAGAGTTCTGTCCATAGCCAGCATGCAGTTGTTTTCCAATTTCTGGGAACTTTTTCCCTGATATTGTATCTCTTGCTCTGGCTTACTATTTGGAACTAAACTTATTTGTATCTCAATTTAACTGTGCATAAAAGTAGTTGTAAATATGTTTATTTCTCACAGGGCTTGCAGAAGTTATTTTTTATATTTTCTCTCTCACTCACTTTTATTGTTCTTTCACTCTTACTTTATGTTTCCCTATCTGTCTTATAACCAGCCATTACAGTGAAATCCATCCTAAACTGAGGCAACAGTAAACATCCTTGGGTTTGTTATTTTATATATAAAAGTATAATATCTTTTCAAAAGACACTATGCTTTCAGCAAGGCGCTGATCTGTGTGACTCACTTCACCTGCAATTGGGGAAGACCCTTGGCTAACCAGATTCCCTTCTGGAGAAGGGCTTGTCCTCTCAAAAAGAAAGATGTCCAAGTAATGTGGAAAGAATTTCCCTCAAGAGGTATTTAAGTTTCTCTATTTTCTATAGAGATAATTTAGGCAACCATCTTAGATGAGGTGACTATTTTTCAGGGTGATAAACTTAGTTGGAAAGAATAGCAAAGATTCGTCTCACTTAGGTTAAAACTCCTAAGTTAGACATTTTAGTATGAACTAGTCTTTTTAAACTCTTTTTATAAGTAAAGGAGAGATATAAGCCCTTTTGCTTGTTCCTGAGGGCTGCTCAGTTCATCCTAAAATAGCTTTTAAAATAGATCAGATGACTTCAGGCTTCCTAAACTGAGAGAGATGAATCTGACTTATCTGCTCAAAAGTACTCAGTGCAAAAAGAGTTTGATTTTAGCCGTACCATCAATATAATGAAAATTATAAATAATCACTCTAGTATTTGGTGGAAGGTTTTAGAGAAGCAGAAGAAATAATAACCTTGAATTATTCTCATTACCTGACTCATATGACAGCCTTTGATTTCTCCCTATTTCTTCCTTGTGCTTCCATCTTTAGAGGTTACTTGTTTAGAGATTCTTAGTTCCTTTGTCATCTGTAATATTTTCATCCAATAAAACCAGCCTTGAAATGAAGGAATGATGAAAATAAAATGCTTAGCTGCATACTTGTCCTTTTGTGCTTGTTTCCCAATACAGTCTGTGGTATTCTTGCAGAAATATCTGTGTAGGCAGGGAAATAGGTGCCCAGACCAAAAACAAAACTACAAAAAACAAAGACAAAAAACCAAACCACAATCAAATTTAAAACAAACAAACAAACAAACAAACAAAAAGGTGCATTATTTCTGTTGGTAAAACAAAGCATGGGACCCAGGGACCCATGTTAGTGTCTGGTTTTGTATCTTTGGGTAGGGAAGGGTGAAATGTTGAACTTCCAAAACACTTTCGTTTTGTCTCACAAAAAAAAAGAAATTTCACATTCTCTTCAGATCCCGTTGGAAACTGTCAAGACACTTTGGTCTCAAACTCTTGTCTAATCAGGATGTGTCCATCTCCCCAGACTTTATTATATGACACGTACAGACCTGAAGACAATAGGTCTGAACCACAATTGGTTCAGACCAATTCTGTGGCAAGTTAAGGAGATTTGGGCCCTTGATCTTAAACCTGGGTTTATTAATTTGGATGCAGAAATAATAGATTGTTTGCCATAACACATTGTTCCTTCAGAAGACTCTTTTATTTACCACTCTGTGGAGTTAATTTAATAAATTGCATTAATTAATTAATGGATTAATTAATTAATTCATTCATTCAACTTTTTTAAGGTATGAATTTTAAGAACATTTGTCTAGTACCTATCAAGGAATTCAAACCTGGACTTAAACTTTACTTTCTTAAGGCAAATGTTTCCATCTGTGATCTTCTGAAGCCTGGATATTTACTATTTTCATCTAAAGAGTTGTTTCTTTTCCCAAGCCCTGGAATAATCAAGAGATATGTTCAATATTTCAAGGAAAGTACCTTTTTGATTGTTATTAGTGTTGATAACTACTACTAAAAATACCTTTGGCCTACCATCCAGCACAGCTATTTGTCATATTTGTTGAAAAAACAGGAGACTAGTTTTAGTCCAGATGGGCACTTTATATAAAAAGACACCAAAGAAACTTTCTGTGTTCAGTATGATATGATTTACTGCCACCCAACATTGCAAATATACACAATATCAAACATTTACGATGGTTCTGTGAAGGAACTGCAGGCTTTTACGTACAATATTGCTTTATCTTAAAGATGTTGTATTATTTTGGATGTAAAACAACAGTCTTTTTGCATAGCAATGTAAAATTCCACAGAGAAATCTAGCATGTAAATTCAGCCATCACATATCCAGTGAAGGCTGTGGATGGACAGAAGAAAATGAAGGACTGGGTAATCAGTTGCTTTTGCCCTTCTAAACCATCTCCAGAGCAGGTGAAAGAAATGCATGCTGTATACTTGAGAACTGTAAGTGTCCAGATCATGGATAACTTACCACCTATTCTCAAAACTCATTTCCTTTCCAATTTTTTTTCTGTTGGCTGGAATACCCAGGCGTTACTTCAGTGTTGCATCTTCTATTTCTGGAAGATAGAAACTGTCATTCCCAATGACATGGGGTTATGACTGTTTGTACCTGTGCAATTCCTTTCATAAAGTCCTTCTTACGGCACTTTAATGTTTGCTCATTTTAGTGGCTGTTCAGATTTCTGAAGGGGAGGTTATGAACTTATCCCAGGTTGCCTGTCTACAGTCTGTATAATGTTGTCAATGCCTGACATGGGAAAATATTTTGTGTGAAATTTTAATTTCTCAGTTTGTCTTGTTCTGATTTTTTAGTTGTAAGGATTTGTATTGTTCCTTTTATGCCTTTAAGAAAGGGATAAAAAGGAGCAATCTGCTCATTAGAGGGAAAAAAACCCCTACTTTCTTTGTTCTTCAGCTACTCTACCTATATTTTCTGCTGAATGATTTTTCTTTCAACAGTGTAATGAAATGTATCTTTCTCAACTCTGTCTTTCTGGGAAAAAATAAACCTTTCTCATTTCCAAATGAAGAATGCCAAAGAGTGAACTTATTGTTTCCTTACATTAATGGTGTTGGCATTAGGATGTATGAGATTTCTTCCCTTTTTTTTTATTTTTCTGACTGAATTTGTGCCCTGTGGATCAGTGAATTGATCCAGCTGTGGGGTGTGTGTGTAGTGTACTTAGAAAATCCCTTTTATGTTTAGTATTCTATATTTTTTAGCATCTATGGGTCATAATTGAGAAAGGCAGCATCTATACACAAAGATTTTCCAGTCAATTTCTGTTAACTTAGCAATCCACAAGCAAGACCCGAATTGTTATGGGGGATGTGGATTTAAAGAAATTCTCTTGGATCTTTTGGAGCAATACCCTCCTTATACAAGTTTAATATTAGTGAAAGTGAGTATGTCCTTGGAAAAAAAAACAACAAAAAAACCCAAAAACAAAAACAACCAAATCTCAAAAACTTGATTTTTTTTTTCTTTATGGTGATTCTTTATTTCCTACTCTGTTCATTCACAAAGTAGCCTGCTTTAATATCAATATGAAAAAAAACTCCCTCGTTGAAAGAAAGGTTCTCTCGAGTAAAAGCTCACACACACAGTCACCCCAAGGTCACTTGTTGAAATCTTGCACAGATCAAGCGCAATGATGTCTTTTTGGCAGACAAAAAAGGTCTTCGGTAAACTTCAGTCCAGGCCAGAACAGGTAAGCTCCTCTGGAGAGGAGCTGAGTAGTCTGAATTTGCCCTTCACTTAAGTAAATTGCTGAAGCAGAGGATGAGAAAGAAACATCTTGTGGATGAACTGTTTTCACAATCTGAATTGTCAGTGTCACACTTTTTCCCATCACTGACTTTAATTAAAATAGTACCTTAAATTCTGCTAGGAAGTCTTTGTACACATCTGCCTTGTATAAAAAAGCTGATTGTGGCCATTTTCTTATGAACACTGCTCATATATGTTGGTTTTTTTAAAATAAGAGGTAAATAAAATAATACTGCAGCAGAAGGGAGAGATACAGCTAAAGTGGAAGTTTAGCAAATATTGAAGTTTTCATAATTTTCCACTTACAGCCCATCAGTTGCTTAAATTTTCCTCCCTTTAATTTGATCTTCAAGGCTACATTGAAAGATAAAGTAAGAACATAAAAGCCAAGAAAATCTTTACCAGACATATTTTCTGTTTGAGATTTTGTGAGCTGAAAGCAAGAAACCCAAACCAACAAACCAAATAAAACCCCTTCCAGAGCCCCCAAAAATTATTCATTTGAAAGAAAAAAAAATCAAAACAAACAAGTAATATCAAAAAACAACCAAAATGAAAAGAAAATCCAAAACTAACAATAAGAGGAAAGTACTGCAAGGAGCCATGAAAATGCTCTTTAAGGGTGTGAAGGAAAAAAATAAACACTGCAACTGTTTTAAATTGAACCTCTCTCAGTATGAAATATTTGCAAAAAATACAGTTCTTTGCCTAGTCTCAAAATCTCCTCCTTCTCTTTCATTTGTCACATAGAGGTTTTTTGTGATTTGGGGAATTTTGTTTCTGTTGTTGTTGTTGTTGTTGTTGTTGGTTGGTTGGGTTTTTTTGAGGTTTTTTTGTTTTGTTTTGTTTGTTTGCTTTTGTTTTTTTCCCAGAATCGCCCTCCTCCATATCAAGAATTTCCACTAATAAAAAACCAAAAGTCAAAATAAAGCAGGCAAATTAACAAAAAAAAAAAAAAAAAAAAAAAAAAAAAAAAAAAAAAAAGGCAGAAAAATGAACATTCCAGACACCCAGACACCTTACCTGCAATGGTTCTCAGAAATATGAATATTTCTCCATGTTTACTGTGGGAAGAAAAAATCTGTGGTGGCACAGCTACACCATTTCTAATAAATTACATAGTTATGAGGAATATTTCTGAATTCCAGAAGTCAGTTTGTTGTGAAGCTAAATTGTAACTGTGGTCCCCTACACCCTTCTGAACCATTTGACTTGAGATATCCCAATTTTTAGTATGTTTTGTGTTTAGCACAAGCCAGGGACCAGTTTACACACATCCTCCTTCTTTTGAAGGTGAAAGGCATTTAATAATACGGATGTAGCCTTTTCTGTGCCAGTTGGCCTCAGTACCAGAAAGCAATGCTGGGCACATCTAAGCTGACAATTTCTGTTTTTATTTTCAGCTCCATCTGCTTGCAGATCCATAAACATTTATTTTCTCCCATTTCTCACAAATCAAAGAATCATGGAGTACTTTAGACTATAGAGATTACTGGGAATGATCTTTTCTCTCACTCAGAGAAGGTTAAGCTATCCAGGACCCTATTTACACAAGCTTTGAATGTCATTAAAAGAGGGAGATCCCGCAAGACCTTTGCAAATATTTTCCAGTGTTTGACCATCACAGTTCCATGAGAGCTGCCTGGACAGCTAAGGTGAAGTCAAAGAGGGTGTTCAGTCTCTCAGGCTCTGCTCCAAGGGTCCTCATTCCACTCAGCAGCAACTCCACCTTTTTCGTAGAATTCCTGTTGTTATTGATCTATTTGAGAAAGAAATATACACTTCACATTTGCCCTGGTATTCAGAGGAGAGAATGGGACATTTCTAGGAGATTATTCAGAACTCAGACAGGCAGTGATGACCTGATGACCAATCCTGGCACTGCACTGTTCTTCAAATACCCCTTCTACCCTAGTTGCCCACTTAACTTTCTTCGTTGACAGCTGTAGCTATAATCTTTTGCCCTGAGCAACTACTTTGCTTGTGCTTTGAGTCAACTTTAAACTTCTTTCTTTAACAAATATGTTTGCTTTTCTTAACACTCTTTGAAAGTAAGTTATCTGCTGATGTTTCTGAGTGTATGTGTACAGAAAACCCCTGAATAATGTAATGAGATAAAAGAAAGCAAATAGGGCATTTGTAAGTCTTTTCCAATGCAGGGAAGGGAAAATAGAGCGTAGAGAGTATAATCTGCTAAACATGACAGGGGAAAAAAGCAGGCAATTAGAGTGAAGAGTTATATATTTTGTAATGTGTGTGCATCCATATGGAGACAAAATATGTGTGTAAGTATGTGCACATGCAGCAATAAACATATACACAAATGCAAACACATATACGATGAATTTCTAATTAAGATGAGAACAGCATTCAAGCGTAGACTCAAAAGTTATCAGAGGCCTTGCAGAGAATTCCCCTGGAGTTTCTGAGAGCTGGGTTTAGTAGCCAGTAATTTTCAATTTCTTAGATAATGTGTAGGACCATGGTGCTGATTAGCCCTTAAATCACACTCTCCCTGGAAAAGCAAAGTATTTAATTTTTTAATGGCTAAAAAAAGTGTCTGCTTTTCTCTTTTTCACCTTCAGAAGCTCTTGGTTAATTGCAATCTGGATTTGGTATTTAATTTTGGGTGCTGAGGATAAACAAGGGTAGTTCTGTAGGAGAAAAATGCAAGGGGTCTCATATTTGGGGAATTGGTTTCTCTAGTGGAGAAATGATACATCATTTTAATTCCTGCATTTTTAAAGTGACACCTGGGGTTTTTAATCTCAAGTCTCCCTTTGCCATTAATGGGAGTCATGTTGCTGAAATGAGCACGTGATGCTTTGATAATTGAAAGGAACCATGTGTGATAGAATCATAGGCACTGGAGAGGTAAAATACCTGTTCCACTAGGAGATCTTGCCAGTTGTCCTTCTAACTCAGGAAATCAAAAGATTTACAGCTTGTTTATTAATGTAGTTTAGCCAATTATAAACGAGTTAGAATAGCTCCTTTCACTAGAAGATTTCTGCACATATAAATAGACTATATCTAGTGGAAGTGTTCTGTTTCTTTGTCTCATTCTATCACTTGTTATTCTTTTTGTGACCTGTGAGTAATTGCTCTCACACCAAATATTTTACAACATTTTAGATATTTTCAGAGGGTTACCTGGTTTCCCCCCAGGCCCTATTTAGTTGATTTGGTTATTTTAATTTACTGACTTCATAAGTCAAGCCTGAAAATCCCTCCAGGGATTTTTCCTAATTCTTTTTCCCTGAATACTCTAGACTCTTAGGGTATTTTACAGAGGCTAAAAGAAAAGCTTTTATCCCTAGTACTGAGGAATGCTTTAAAAATACCATGTGGAGTAAGACAGTGCAAAGGGGTCTCAGAGACTATGAAGACCATATTGAGCTATGAAGATATTTATTTCCTTGGTTTATGAAGTCTATAAAATCCATGGAAATAGTGTGCACAGTCTTCTAAAAAAGTGTCTTTTTATTTCCAATGAGTAGTTCAGAAAGTAACATCAAATATTTTTGGAGATAATAAGGTCCTTGACCCCTTTAGAGTCCATTACTGTGTATAGTGCCAAAAATAATGAACAGAGGATCAAGACCCTGTCATTTAAATATTGCCTATATTGTCTGTTTGTTTATCAGTTTTCTTAGTTCAACTGTGTCTAATGTAAGGACATGACAATTGCTCATCAGTTAAACAAAACATCATTATATATATATATTTATGGTCCCTATTCATCCCCTAAAAAAAAATCTTGTACATATTTGAATGGAAAGAAAGAAGAAAAATGAAGATAATATACACTTTTATGATTTGTACAAGGCAAAACAGAAGGAATTTACTGCAGCAACATTTCTGCAGTTCACTGTGTAGAAAACACAACAGGGATTTCAGAAAGAAAAAAAGAAAACAATAAAATTTGAGCATACATTTTCAAAGCATACCAAAAATATCTAAGGAAATTAATTGGGCAAAATAGTTATTAAAGCACAGCTGAGGTCACCACCACAAATAATTTAAACATCAAAAGCAAAACTTTCAGTCTTTTAATGTTCATTTTTTCATGCACACCATGAAGTTCCCTTTCTGGTTGCTACTTTGTCATATCTGCATTAAAAGGCCATGGAAGTAGTTGAAGCATCATGGCAGTGGAAGCTGAAATGGAGACATTTTTCATGATAAAAATTGTGGGAATTTTCATGTTCTTCTTCCAGTTAATTATTAAGAAGTCCCACAGTCCTGTGAGCCTGAGGGGAACAATATATTCTTGCTTTACAGTTAGGGGCATTCAGGTGTTAAGAGAATGGGCTATTGTGAGAGAAAAAGCAGAAATGGGTATAATTAACTTGTCTAAAATTACACTCAGAATATGGATTCAGAATAACAGTATTTCTTTAAAGTATCAGCAGTCTACCAAGAGGCCACATTATGATCCTGAATATTTCCCATATTTCACCCTGGAAATATGCTTGTAGGACTTTCTCAGATTTTAGTAACTCCAAAAGCTCTATGGGCCTACACATCGCTGTTAATTTCTGCATGCTAACCATGGGTTAACAGCAAAATGCAGCCACTGATAGTGGAATCATCCAGCTTTTACAAAGAGCACTGAGTAAGAGGTACTTGCAAAAACAAAAGCAGGAGCTTTGGCTTCATCTCCCTTTTTGTTTCAAAGAATCCAAAATTTCATCTCCTGATTTCCTTGACAGTTTCTTACCAAAAAACTCCAGGGTACAGGGACCAAAGAGATAGGAGGGTGGTGAAACACCTTTGAGTCTGAGAGTGTGTTGCTCTTCAGAACAGAAAACATGAATCCAGGGGGTAAGTAATGTGTTTTCAAGAAGTTTATTCATACAGTTATGAGAGAAGAATATGTACTAGGAGCTGCTAGTCAGGTATTTCCCTCTGGATGTCTAAATATAAATAAGCAGAAGAATTGTGTTGATATGTTCTAGATGAGAAGAGTGTTTCTAGTGTCTGTCTAACATGAAGTTCCTTTAGTCTCAGAATAATTTAAGGCATAAGCACTCTTTCTAGCATAATAGTTAACCATTTCTTACCATCCCCAAGCTCCATCTTGCTCCTCTTGTGTGCCATATTTCCTGTTCTTCTCTGAACAATGAGACAGTGGGCTTCACAGGAAATATTCTTGATGGTGTAAGTTGAGAATTCAGTAGGGTTTTTTAACAGCAAATCTTCACTACAAAAACCCTACTCTCTTGTACTTCTTCAATTAGAGAAATCACTTAGTTTACGTCTAGTTCCTGCGTAGGTAGAAGTGCTTAAGTTTTCATATATAAATGTTTCCTATTATCTATTTCTAATATTCTAATCCACATGCAAGTGCTTGGATGCCCCACAGGTTATTCACATCCCTTCCCTCCTTTGCAATAATAAACTGTTATAAGCATACAATCTTTATTTCCTGGGGTTAAGGTGTTTGGGACTGTTTCTTCACAGCCAGACAAACATATAAAATGTTTATTATGATTTAACCATCCTTACTGGAAATATTGGGACAACTTACAGAAGTTTTACCCTATAGAGTTTGGAACAGTGAGATGGGAAAACAGAGGTAGAGCTGCTGTTAGATCTCAGCCATTATGGTTTCCAATTCTCCCTGACATGAAAAATAGTGAGAACAGAAATGTTTTGGTACCACAATGACAGAACATGCAATCCATAGACTATATAATACTTTTCTTTTGTAGCTGTGTCAATGCAATTTTCTTTTGGTGATGTTTTGAAGCTTGCACATTAAATATGAGGCTCTGAACACCTCTAGTACTGAAGCTTTAGCTCAGTAAAAATAATAGCATGAAAACACCAAGTCCATTCTCTTGAGTTTTCATGGTCTATTTCTTTGCTTGCAGCAAACTTGGATAAAAGTATTTACCTCTTAAATGTTTACTTAATACAGTATGAAGAGTTGACCTTAAATGGTCTTTACAGCTCATAGACCATAAAAATAAAATTTTGACTGAGCAATTTTTATTCCAACAAAACCAATAACTGTAGAAAACCATGTTTCTGACTCTTATCCTAAGAATAAAAATAATATCATCTTGTACAATTACTATCACTTGCAGACATCCACTATCACTTTTTGACTTAACTTTAAAGACATAGACATCAGTACTGGTAGGAAGAAAGACAGGCTGTAGTTACTAGGCAGTGTCTTCTTGTATTCAGTTCTGGACTCAGTGAGCAAGACCTGGATTCTTGTGTTTCTTTACCTTGTGTCTTCTGTGGATTGTAGTTTTTTGCCCATTCCTTGGCCTCACAAGAATTTATTTAATTACAGAGCCAATCTCCCATAAACAGCATTTCAAATTTAACAATTGCCCTTTTGTTCTCTCCTACTAAGTTAAGCTCTGTATTAAAATACTGTCCATCACTTAAGTCACTTTGGAACTCAGTGGGCTGCAGCCCATGTGCAACCTGTGCCAGGAGAAGAGCAGCTTAAGGGAGTGCAAACATAGGCCCCTCTATTCCTTCAAGAAATTTATGTTTTCTAACATATCTGACATTAAAACTTTCTTCTTTCTCTTCTTTTGGCTTTTTCAGAAAAGTCAGGTGTTTCCAATGAACAATGAGCTTTTATATATAATTTTTTATATATTTTAAATTTTTATGCACACATATATGTCTATTTCTTAAGCAAAAAAAAATATTATGCTATATTCATACACTATAGTGGTTGCTTTCCTTAGGATTTGTGATGAGAATCCATTGCCAAGAGAAAAAAATGCAATTCACTTGTATAATGTTTTTTTCTCTCTTTCACAGTTGGTCCTTTGATCTACTCATTTCATGTTTAGGGATTGTTTTGCTTTGTTTTGCTTTGTTTTGTTTTTACTTCTCCTTTCAACCTGAAGCATAAATGATGAATACTGATGTGACAGAGTTTTGCCCTATTCAAAAACCAAGAACATAGACACACAAGCCTGTGCTAGTTGTTTATAATTTGTAGGTTAGAATTTTTTTTTAAGGCAAGAGTCATGTTTTGTGGCCACTGGATTAAGGTTAAATAACTTCTATAATGCTTCCAGTTTTAATATAAGCCACTGTGAGACTTGTTGCAAACAGCTTTTCCTGGTAATGAAATTTCTTCACTTTTTCTGGAAAAACAAAACAAACCAAAAGAAAGCAAACCAATTCCACAACATACTAGATACAGATAAATTTAAAAGGATTTGAGACCTTCCTCAGATTAATACATCAGCTGGAGTGATACTAATTCAGTTTAATTTCTCCTGAGATAGTTGACTTTTTGTGTCTGTCTACCTGCACAGAAATATGTAATGAAACAACTGAAGAAAATCTTAATTTTTAGAGTTGACCCTGTCAAAATCAGAATAGTGAACAATCTTGAGAACAGCTTTGCTTATGAATATGTACTAAATTTTGGGGATGAGCTTAAACCATATTCAGACTGTATTTCCATGTCCTTGCTGAAGCAGATCTGTGGTTTGACTAAAGTATTTACAGGGCTTTGAAGCTGCAGAGACTGAACTGACAGGATATGGCTGCAGCACATTGTTCTATTGTATGTTTTTTTCAAGCTGGGAGATTGCTTGCCTGTAAGAAATATGGTGATTACAAAGGAAACAACATGACAAATGCTTCAGGACATTAAAAATCAGGTAAAAAAAGATATCACACTGAGATACTCTCTTCCAGATTATAATAAAATTGGGTAAACTATTCACCGTGACTAATTTATTCAAAAGTTGCCCCTTCATGGGCTTGTGAATTTATATTCAAACAGATTTGGATTTCTACAGATTTCTTACTCAATGTCACAATTACTGAAATAGTTATACTTTTAATACTTTTTGGGGTACTTTCACTTTACACATTCTTTGATTCTTATATTGGACATATGATTTTGGGAGGAGATGAATTACAAGATGCTATTGTTATGGAGTAATGAGGATGGGTCTTTATAGGATTATTCTTTTCTAGCTGCCCTGCTGCATACAAATACTCTGCAGTAAAGATTTAGGTAACATTATCAGTCTGTATACTAAATTACATTATAGTAATCTGTTCAGGAAAGTGCATATGAGAGCAGGACTGCCGAGTTCTCACCTTCAGTTTAGATTTTGTCTATAAGAAGTTGTTTATCTTCCATAATTTAATGATTTATTTGAATGAATCCAGGCTCACTGAACTCTCTTACTTAAGACCTAGGTCTCATAGAATGCACTGAAGCATCCTGAAGTAATTAGTAAATAACTTTAAAGTAGGATAAATACCTAATACGGAAACCTTTGAAGCATTTAAGACTGTGAAAACAAATGTGTCTTATTAACCTTATCACTCAAAGGCAGGGCAGATTGATGGAAGACCCTTAGCAGCTTAGGTAGCTGGACCCAAAGCAATTCCAGTTTGAGAATGGGTGGCCTGAATTATGAAAAGTTCCACAATATGGAATATAAACTGTTTCCCTAAAGCATTCAATACCTCAGGCTGCACATAGTAGTAAATTATGACCACCATACCAGGAGTTACCTGAACCTGATGTACTCCAAACACAATGAAAAGTTTTTTTTCTGTTTGCCCCACTATTCTATAATAAATTAAAAAAAAACCCTCACGGATTCTACATTCTTACAGTTGAGTGTTGAGGCATAAGTCTCACAAAGCATCTCCAATTTTTGATTTAACACTGGCTTGACTTTGCATTCCCTACCCACTCTAACCACCAGTTATTTTCAGCTCCACAGGAACCAAATAATGATCTACAAAAATACCAGGACCAATATAGGGAAGATCTGTTAAAGGACATTTCTGTAAAAGACCTCTCTATATTGTAGAAAGTATACTAGGATGCTTGTATCAGAAATTCCTTCTTCACTTTTCCAAATGATTTCCTGAAAGTCTGGTTATAAATTATTTATTTGTATACATATAAACAAACAAAACATCAAAATAAGCAAGTAATAGCCTGATATTTAAAAATTATTATAAGAAACTTTAAATCCATCACACTCAGAGTTACTGGATAAGTAGTTTATTTAAACACTCTGCAGTCCATAGAAAGCTCATACATTATTATCAACAATTATTATGCAAATATTCTCTTTCTTAGTAGTTTCATATCTACCCTAATTGTCCACTTAGACTGTTTATTATTAAGTTTGCTTCTTGGATGACAAACATGGGGGGAAATTAAGTATTCTGTGAGATCACAATCAGAGCTCTGTTAACATTGACTATGTAATTGCTGGGATATCATTTACAATCAAAACCTCCAGGTAAATGAAATGCAAAGAATATGATTATAAAAGGGTCATGAGGGCATGTAGATGAGTCAATCATGACTGACATCAAGTTTTCTTTGTCTTACATCATTTCCAGGAGTATTTGCCTCAAGGACACAGTTACTTCATTGCTAGAACAAATGCAAATAATTGAGGATTAGTTGCAGATACCCACAGAGTACAGATACATTTTCACACAATTATTTGGTTTATCTCATTCTTAGAAGAAATTTATCAACCTTGTTTTTTGAACAGATAGAAGGATTTATCTATACTGTACAAAAAATGTATGTAGTATGTACCTGAATGAATACTTACAAAGAATATTTCTATTTCCAGATCCCACAGCTGGGTCATTTTCAGTCCATTCTGACACTGAAAGAGGGACACGAGCAAATGATGAGTAGTTGGCTGGGCTGTAAAATGTTCAGTGCACTGAAATATAAAAATCATCCTTTGACACCATCCACACATGAAGAAGTATCCCTGCTCCAGGTCACTGATGGTGGAGGGAAGAGGAAAAAAGAAGACAAAGGAGAAATAATAAAAGCAGGACTTAATTATTCTCTCACAGAAATTCAGGATAAAAACTAGGGAATGCACTACTACTATGAATAACTGAAGGAAAATTTAATTGTTGCTATTGATGCTGAGTTGATAAGTAAAGAAATAGTTTTCAAGTGGTTTTATAGTTTAAATTCTCCCTTCCCTAAACAAATATTTTTAAAAGGAAGGAAAGTGTTCTTTGAATGTCTAAAAAATTGTTGAACTTCTGCATTATCAGAGATGTGTATTGTCTACTCTTTCATTTATTAAGAAAAATAAGAACTGACAAAGAAAATTCTATGTTTACAAAGTGTTGATGTCTTTTAACCTCTAATTAAAGATATATTTTATACCCTGTTGATGAAGGAATTTGCAGAAAGAAGGTATTACTTATTGATAAGTTATTTAAGATGTCCTGTACTGTTTTATGACAACTTTCTGTGGGTGACATTTAACACACATTTACCTTTCCCCCAAAGACTAAACTCACAATTTTGCTTCCAAATCATCAGCCTTCTAGTGTAATTATATGACAGCAAAGCCCAAAAACCACATTTAAACTGAAAGATATACATCCCCCCTCCAAAAAAACCTCAACAACAAAGCACACACACACAAAAAAAACCCCAAAACAACAAGAAACCAACAAAAAGCAAGCAAGCAAACAAACAAACAAACCCACCACCCCATGTCAAACAAACAAAAGCAGACAAAATAAAAAGAATACAATGAGAGTCAAATATCAGTTTGGGATGCAGTACTGCAACTTGTGAGTAAAGGATCTTCCATGATGAAATTCTCTATGTTAATATAATACATAATATAATCAGTGGGTAGTTCTCACACAAACTATATCATGTGTCACTGCAGTGGCAATGCCCTTTAAAATTTTACTTGCTCTCATTGTTTTATTGTTAGTGTAGGAAACACATAATTATGGAATGATTATATGCTGTGCTTTATTGAGGAGCTGCGGGAGTCAGGGTACAGACCCAAGTCCAACTCCAGCAAGGGCTCAAAAAGTATACAGTCTTATACCCTTTCATTATACAACTCTAGGTTAATCATTAAGCCTCCCATTGTTTTATTGTATACACCCAAGCATGAATTTTGGTAAATATCTTCCCTTGTGATTCTTACGATTCTGGTTTAAGGTAATAATTACATTCAGCTACCAACAATCGTTACAATTATATCACCTACCATATGACGATTAGGTACAGTTTCACCCGACCTAGTAGAGAATAGCTTTATTTGTAAGATACATAGGCCTAAGTACAAATTGTCCTAATCCTCCCTCTCCCCTGATTACCCAGGCAAAGTTATACTTGATTTGGTTAAAACAATAGCATGAAAGCAACATCCTGGTTGCGTTGAAGCGAAGCTGAGGTTCTATTCCCCAGCTTTGCAGCTGCAGAAATCATTTTGATTTTAACCCTATACACTATCATTATCAGAATTTTTATAAGATCTTAAGAAAAAGTTTAAGAATATCCTTGTTCATGTCTCATTCAGGTTCATGGGAAATCCTAAACTAATTCACAATGTGAGTTTTCTGTAAAAAGAACACCTGGTGGGAAGTAGTGCTCAGCAAATGCAGAAGGCAGAATTCTACCCAAAACAAAAAACAAAAACAAAAACTAACACACACACACACAAAGAAAAAAAAAAAAAAAAAAAAAGCCTGTCATATTCAAGCTTCAAGCTCAGGGTGGGATCCTTGGAAAAAAAAAAAAACTGATTAGATTTCAAAGGGATGAGACAATTTCGCCAATTTCTGATTTCTATAACTTGCACCTGTACATGCATGCTTGAGAGGGAAAGAGGAACATTGGAATAATGATGGAAGAAAGCAAAGTGACTGGAAATTTAACTTTATGGAAATAGTGTTCTTGATCTTGAAATGCCTTCAGTGCTAGCAATTGCGCAATTTAGAAAATTGGCTCAATTAAAACAGAGCTTCTTATGTTGAAAGCTGTGAACTTTTGAATAGGGCAAGAGTTGGATGTAGCAGAAATCAAAGAAGAGTCATTAAAGTTGTAAGCATAAGATCCAGGACAGTAATTTTATGAGAGTTTCAGAGCTCATATGTAACTCCTAAATATAGCTAGACCAGATGTAGTCGAGAATTGAAGAAATCATTTGAATTTGTCACTAAAGAAGATAAAGAAAACTCACAGTGGATCACTAGTTTGATAATCTTCGAGTCAGAATGAAGCGAACTCTTAGATCCTTAGCACAGTGTACTTGAGAGAAGAAAATCCACTTGCCCACAGTACTCTAGGAGTTAATGCTGCTAATGTATATATTGTATCAATCTAAAACAAAATAATCCCATTACACCAAATTGTTTTGGTATTTGTTTACATTTGTAATGTTAAGTTTGAACTTAAAATTTTTAATTAGATTAATTGACCTTTTTTTTTTTTTTTTTTTCAGAATTCAATAATGCTTGGCTATATTCTATCTGAAATAATGAATGATCTCATACTGTGATGATAATCACGAAAGAAAAACCTTACATTTGAGATGTTCCTGTTATCTGGCAACAAGTTCCATCCAATGGATGTAAACCTAATTGCAATGTATTTCCTTAATGATCCGGTCTAATTTGGGCTCAAAGATATGGTATATCTTCTGAATGCTGCCTTCTTTTAACAAAGCTTTTGTAGTCTGCTTTATCTGAAGTACCTACCTTTAAACGAATAACTTTATGTCTAAGTAATGATTTTTCTGAATATTTAATCAAGACTGACAGAGACAGATTGGCAGAAAATCACGAAAATTAGCAAAGGGAATGAACTTGTCGGTCATCAGGCATTATTTCCCCCTTCATTTCTAGTCACAGAAGAGTGTAGATGGTTTCCCTGCAGTATGATTTTCAGAACTTTGTCCATTCTTTGGGTCTAAAATATTTAATTTTGAAAGAATGACTGAAAAAACAGAGCATGCTAGAACCAAGTTTCCTTCTTGCCATAACTAAATTAGAAGTCTCATCACCACTGAAATAAATTCAATTGTTCCTTGTTTCTAATAATGTGAAAATTAGAGTGCAAATTCCAGGCAAACTCACCTGTGGTCTGAATCATCCTTTTGTGGAGTCTATTTTCTTTGATGATGAAGGGGGAGTCCAGTAACTACTTTCCTAATGTAGATTTACTGTTCTTATGTTCATTCACATTATTTAACCTAATCATTCATACATATGCACTCTTTAATACTTCACTCACTCACACACTTATAACTAGTATGCTTCATCCAAACTATAGCAAAAATTTGAGGGAAATAGTTGTTGAGCAAGTTGTAAGCACTTCAGAAAGGAACAAAAGGTGATGATGGTGACATAGTGAAAGCAGTAGCTTCTGCTGATGCTCAGAATGCTGTGCAATTGCAAGGACCCATAGAAGGGAGAAAATTAGAGGAGCGGACACCAAATGTAAGACTGCCATTACCTAGTGATCTCACATTATACAGAGTACTATGATTCCAAATATTTTTTGTCTTTTCATTATCAATTTATGTTTTAGAAATGCACATTCTCTATTTTCTGTTTCTTGTCATCTCTTTTCTTTTTTTTCCTTTATTTTTATTTTAATCTTTCTTTCTTTCTTTCTTTCTTTCTTTCTTTCTTTCTTTCTTTCTTTCTTTCTTTCTTTCTTTCTTTCTTTCTTTCTTTCTTCCTTCCTTCCTTCCTTCCTTCCTTCCTTCCTTCCTTCCTTCCTTCCTTCCTTCCTTCCTTCCTTCCTTCCTTCCTTCCTTCCTTCCTTCCTTCCTTCCTTCCTTCCTTTTTTTTTAACCAGGATGTTAAAAATGTACTTGACCCTAAAACATAATTGCGCTTCTATCTCAAACCATACTATTTCTGCTGCTCCACACTATCTGCCAGTCCTGAAGAGAACACTGATGCATTGAGGCAACTTTAAAACCGAGTGTATATTGCCCAAACTGAAACTGTCCTGAAACTATTACTGTAGTTTATTTTTTCCCTTGTTATTGTTCATTACCAAAACATGTGTTCGTGTAAGAAGGATATTTCTTTTCCTTTTTTAGGCTGTACCTCTCCCTGATTCATAAGTTTTGCCAGAGATTGACTTTAGTAACATCATTACAGTTTTTATACAGGGAATTGCAAGTGTCCTCAACCAATCATGACCAGTCCCTTAAAAGATCAGGAAGAATGGATCTTGTATAGATACATTACAAATTAAAAAGCCAAGGGAGAAGGAAGACAAAAGTATCTTTTCACAGGGAAAATTCAAAGAGATCCATATACAGAAAGACATAAGTTGAGCCAAATACCTAAACAAGCATGTACTGTCATACCCCTGATATCCAAGTTATACGCAAAGGATCTGGCAAATATGACACAATATTTCTGAGGTGTCTGTGGTCTTCTGGAGATGCAGCTGAACTTTAACATCTATGGTGGGTGTCTAAAATGCAAGTGAGTACCTTGGTATGTGAAAATATCTTGCCCTTTATTAAGACTTTTAAGTAAATTCCTGTGTATTTATGAAGTTTATTAAACCCTGTCTTATGTCTCAAATACTGCAAAATAAAAACTCTAACTAGATCACAATTTCAAGTTCTTAGCATTTAGTTTTGACCTGATCCATTGAATCTTTTATTCAAATCTACACCATTATAATAGTACATACTGGGGCCTTCATTCATCTTCATTTTCTTTGGAAATCACAGAACCACAGAACGTGTCAGGTTGGAAAGGACCACGGTGGCTCATCTCATCCCATCTCACTGTTTCAATCTTGGCACAGGACTGTGTCTAGATGGTTCTGGAATATCTCCAGTGAGGGAGACTCCATGTCATCTCTGGATGCATTTTTCCAGCCCCATAACTTTATAGTAAAGAAACTCTTCCTCATATTCAGGTAGAACTTCTGTGTATCACTTTCTTCCCACTGCCTCTTCTCCAATGTATTGGCATTGTTGAGCAGAGCCTGGTCCATCCTTTTGGAACTCTCTCCTTTAGATACTCATACACATTGAAGAGGTCTCATGCCAGTGGTGTTTTCTCAAGTCTGAACTGACTCAGCTCCCTCAGACGTCATAGGAGAGATGATCCTCAAGAGAGTCCCTTAATCAATTTTGTAGCTCTCCACTGGACTAATTCCAGGAGCTCCTGAGGAGCCCAGACCTAGGCACAGCACTCCAGATGTGCATCACAGGGCTGAGAAGAGAGACAGGATTCCCTCTCTGACCTCCTGGGAATGCTCTTTCCAATGTACCCCAGGATACCATTGGCCTTCTTGGCCACAAGAACAGAGGCACAAGCCTTCTTGGCCACGTGACTTTTGGCTATGGACAGCCTGATGCCCACCAGGAACCCCAGGTCCTTCTTCTCAGAGCTGCTCCAGCCGGTCACCCCCAGCCTCTGCTGGAGCCTGGGGTTCTTCACCTCCAGGTGTAGATCTGCCTTTGTTCTGTTAAGTTTCAACATTCTATTAATTTTCAACAATGTTAAATGAGATAGATAAAAAAGGGAAGCATTGTTAGGCCATGTTTTACATACATATTACAATATCCCACAAAAACAAAACAAAACAAAAACAAAACCAAAACAAAACAAAAACAAAACCAAAAACAAAACAAAACCACCAAAAAAGACACAAACAAGTGAGCCAAAGAAAAAAAGAAAATATTACCAAAATGTTTTTCTTATAAGCATGTGGGAGTTATTAAGAGTCTGGATTCATTCTTCACATTTTCTTCCCTCTGCAAACACCAAACAGATGAAGGATGAATCTCCCAAATGATGTATTTTAATTTGAGAGTAGATAAAAGACTGGTACAGATCACTCAGACATAGTGTGGTTGGGACCAACTTCCCTAAGGAACCTTTATTTTTACCTCTTTTACTTTTTACCTTAATTCTGCATGACATTTTGAAAAGGCATCTCTTCAGTTGAATAGATGATTTTGTGGGCCAAGTGTCTTACCTCAGATCTGAACCTAAGCAATTGCTTTCCCTAGGAGGGACCAAAAATAAAATATATGTAAGTACTTAGAGTTATTCTTTGCTCTCAACTGTCACTGCAAATATACTTCACTTTACATACAACCAGAAGACAGTCCATGATCCTTGCATCAGTGTCAGGTCTGTTTCATAAATCAGACAGCAGGAGGTGGTCCAAAAGTCAAATTCTGAATACTCTCCTGGGGTCCTAATAGGTCTGGGTCTTCCACATAAGTAGCTATCAAGCCAATGAGTCTTCTGGGTTCTTACTTAATATGCTTAGGGGTTTTGCTATTAGAATAAACGCTAGTTCTTTTTGTTAGTGGATTCCTCAGGCTTTCAGAGTGCAGTTTTAAGCACTCTAAATGCCACCAGCACTCGCTATTCCACATCCCACTCCCCAGTGGAATTCTTAAGTGACAAGAAGCTGGAAAAATACAGATGGCATAATTATATATTTTGCAGTTGATTAATCACCACAAAACATTAATCACATTTTGTATAACAATACATAATCAAATTCTTTATAGTAGAAATTAAGTTACCTACTGATACAGAGTGGATTCCTTTAGGATATTGACATGGCTTTTCAGCACTGTTTTGCACCAATTCCACATCTGCATTTGATTTAATTGACTTTAGAGCTCTGCAAAAAAGATGGCTTTAAGGTTTTTTTCATGTTTCTAAGTGCACATGTTAATAATAGCAGAAGTGCAAATAGAGATATAGCTGCCGTGACAAAATACTCTTTGTATGTTACACTTACTCATTTTCTGCCTTCACTGGATCTTTTCTCTCTTTCAGTTACTTTGTTGAATAGCACAGAAAATTTCTAATGAAATAATTCAAGTTGGTAATATATTGATAGAAGAAAGACAGTCAAGACAGCACACCAAAAAATGAACTCCGGATCACTTATCAAGACAATTGTCAGCATCAAAGGCTTGAGGAATTGTTGCTGGCCCAGTGGTCAAGGCACAATGCGGTAGCCATTCACATCAGATATATTTACCACCCCACTGTGCTGCCTTTGACTCCCCAGTCTCCATGATCTGCCACATGTAACTCTCCTGCCAAGGAATAATCTTTGACATTGGTTCAAAGCTATGATTCTGTGGCACAGGCCCACAGATCCTAAGTTGTCCCAGGATATGCCAAAACTGTTTTCAGCTCTGCAGATGTGGGTAATGGAGGCCAAGGATTTCACTTCCAAAAGTGTGCTTTACTAACCATGTTATGGAACAGCCAGAGGACAGCGCTTGTTCCATCACTGCTGATAAATCTGGGCCACTGTGCAGTAAAGCAACATAAAATTTGTAAACCAGAGGCAGAACAATCAAGCAGAATTTAATTGTCCACTTCTAAGGGATACTGTCTCCTAGATTACACATGTAAACATAACTAAAAAGAGACTCTCAAATCCAGGAAGCTAACTGCATAAGATTAACTCACTCTTTTACACTGTTTTTTCAGTCCAACATGATATATATATATATATATATATATATATATGCTTTTCCGGTACATTAAATAATCTAGGTACACCACACAGGCTAGAAAGACCTTTCTGTTCAGGCAAGAGGCAATTAAGATTATTTGGAACGGAAGCTCAAAATCAGATCAAACTCAGTCCAATGGAAGCTTTTGAGGATGCTTTCCACCATTTCTACAGGAAGTATTCTGATCCCCAAGTTATACTGGAAAAGTGATTTCTTCCTCTCTCAAAGAGTCCCAAAATAAATTTTCTATATAGTCACTGCACTTAGTTCTTCTGAACCATGTTTTTAATTTCTCATAATTCCTCTTCTAATTGTATGGGAAACTGTGACAGACCCAAAGTTAGAAAAATACACCAAGATGATGTATTGGCTTGAATATGAGGCCACTGCCTTCCTCTAGAATTTTCACAACTGAGATACACATCATCTCTGGGGGGAAAAAAATGTCAGCAGGAGATTTTTTGGTTTTGTTTTTGTTTTTGTTTGGTTGTGGTTTTGTTTGTTTGTCTGTTTGTTTTGGGGTTTTTTGTGGTTTTTTGTTTGTTTTTGGGTTTTTTTGTTTGGTTGGTTTTGGTTTTGGTTTTGTTTGTTTGCTTGTTTGTTTTGGTTTTTTGGGGGTTTTTGTTTTGTTTTCTTTTTTTTTTTTTTTTTTTTGTTTGTTTTTCAGAATTTAGGGGTAATTTATACAGAATAATGATTAAATGAATCAGTTATACCATTTATTTAAATAAAAGCATTATGCAAGTGGGATACTAAAAAAACAGTGCAAGAGAAAATCAGTAAGAGGCCATATCTCAATTCAGTGTGTTCAGCTCTTGATTTCAATGTCTAAATATTGGAATCAGAATATGAATGCATAGTAAAAACATTCATATTTATCATGTTTTTCTGAGGGACAGCAAGAGAGCAAAACAGCATATACTTGTATGTAGTAACTATTTGCTGCTTCATGAACATTAATGGTAAATTAACAATGCAACTGACAAAGAATGATTAAAAAAAAAAAAAAAAAAACACCAAATAAAAATAAAACAAACTCACCCTACTTTAAAATAAACTAGATCAACTAGGTTTGGAAGCAAAGAACTCAGGCATGTTTCCTGAACACATAATTTGCTGGTGCTCAAAATTGGGATGTTACTGGCTTCTATGAAACACTTTTAGAGCTATGAAGAGTGGTGCTGTAGTAACAAAGTGACTGATGTTCTGCCAATACAAACTTAAAAGGAGATTGAAAAACACAGCAAGTGTCACTTCTGAAGCTGGAGATAGGGAAGCATTATGTTTTATTTTACCCTTTAATATAAGCCCCAAAGCATTCCTTCATTAAAACGGGTCTGCTACCTGAACTGAGTCCAACTCAGTCTCTTAGCACTAATATAGGGATGAAAAAACCATTCAGCATGTCACCATAAAATTTCTGTGTTTATTGCTAGAATTAGTAGAGCACAGGGTCTTCACATCCACAGGTTTTGTCTTCTATTTTGTTGGATACTGAGAAGATGTAGAACCAGCTGTGCACTGTTTATTCATACTGGGAAACTGCTACTTGCCCAAAATCCCCACTGATAACAAGAGGATTGCTTTAATTGGAAACATTAACAGTCATGGGAAACCATGTCTAAATCCTTAAGGACACATAAGGGCTCTGTCATGATTGGCGGTAGATGGGAAAATTGCTTACTTGCCTGGGAAAGGCTTTTGTTTTGACTGTCCATGCAAAACTCACTTGTCACTCCTAAGTGCTTTTGAGCCCTTGAATGTGAGAATTTTATGAGGTAAACACTTTTGTCAATAAATAAGGAGAATTTCTGGATCATGGTTTAACCCTAGAAATATCCCATTGTCCCCAAGAAGCCTCTGCTGAACGGAAGCTGAAGATCTGGCTTGGGCTTGTATAGGCAAGGAATCATGATGCTCCTGATAAAATGTTTCTTGAAGAATAACCATAAAATCTCACAGTGCTTTAAAAAAAAGACACTCTGGAACACGTGCATATTTTCTCAAAGTCTTTTGAATCAATCAATGTAGTTTAGTGCAAGTCTTTTAGCATGTAATGTTGATCCTTGTTAAGACGAATTTTCCTTTCTAGTGCACTTCATGCAAAGTAAATTTGACATTAACATTGTCGGATAATCTTTTTACCCTCAGTTTGAATATTTAAAGCAGGATTTAAAATATCTTAGTGGGAAGAATACTAGTCTGTCAGTAAGTGAAAAAGCTATGAAACAATAGGTATTTCTCATTTCTGTTCTTACATTCCAACATTTTTAGGGAAAAAGACAGGATCTGGTCCTTTGACATATTTGGCAGAAACGTTAGAAGCACGCTTTTCTGATCAAACGGGACAGGCTGAAGAGACTAAACATTCATTAAATACCATTTCAATGGTCATAAGGTAATCACAATCATGAGAAAACCTTTTTGCCACAAGAGAACTCTTACAAATCTGTGAAGATTGTATACGTGGAAAAGAGGTATTAATATCCCAGTATTTAATAATTAATATTTGTTTTTCTGAACACATATCTGCAGATCTAAGAAATAACTGGCCAACTTAGAGACATCAGAATCACCTGTAAACATATATGAGTAGGGAGAAAGGCAATATACTGAAATGGAAATAGTTTAATTGAACCAATTAAATGGAGCTAGGGGAAAACAGACCTGAGATCCTGTACTGGGTTTACATGACCAGGTTTTGGTAGTGGAGGGGCTGCAGAGGTGAATTATCTGAGATGCTGCTGGAATCCTACCCCATGTCCGGCAGAGTAAATGCTAGCTGGGTCCAGGATGAGCTCACCGTTGGCCAAGGCTAAGCCCATCAAGATTGATGGCAATGCCTCTCTGATGACATATTAGGAAGGGGGAAAAAAAAGGAAAAAAAAAATTAGGTAGAGGTATTTCTGGTCAGGGAAGAGTGGAAGAGTGGAGTGACAATATTTTAGAGAAGCAGTCCTGCAGTGCAGAAGGAGGGGCAGGAGCTGCTCCAGGCTCTGGAGCTCAGGTTCCCCTGCAGCCCCTGGAGCAGCCCATGCTGAGGCAGCTGTGTCCCTGCAGCCCAGGGAGGGCACGGGGGAGCAGAGATCCCCCTGCAGCCCCTGGAGGAGCCCAGGCTGGAGCAGGCGGATGCCAAAAGGAGGCTGTGTCCCATGAGAACCCTGTTTTGGAGCAGGCCCCTGGCAAGACCTCCAGACCCACGGAGAGAGGAGTCCAGGTTGCAGACGGTTTTTAATAGGACTTGTGACCTGTGGGGTCCTGCACTGGAGCTTCCTGTTCCTGAAGGACTGAACCCTGTGATACAGTGAACGGCTTTGGAGCAAATAATGGAGAACTGCCTCACACAGGAAGGATATCACACTGAGCAGGGGAAGGATTTCAAATCCTCTCCCTGAGCAGCAGCAGGAACAACATGCGATGGGTCGACCATAACCCCATTCCCATCTCCCTGCACCACTAAGGGGAAAGAGGTAGAGCTTGAAAGAAGGGAGACATTGGAGGAAATTGTTTTTAAGATTTACTTTACTTCCCATTATCCTTCTCTACTTTTGTTGGTAATAAACTCAGTTTTTTGCTAATAAACTCAGGTTAAACGCCTCTGGTTAAGTTTGTCTGCCCACAATGGTGACTGATCTCTCCCTTTCTTAATTCATTATAACCTCATGTTATATTGTCTCTCCCCTGTCCAGTTGCAGAGGGGAGTGAGAGAGTGGCTATTGTTGGGGCCTGGCACCCAGCCAGGGTCAGTCCCCTAAAGATGCCCATTGGTTTGTGCACTCCTGGATTATCTTTATGATGTTGTGGGGCTGCACAGATTTACAGATCAAGTCATAACAGGCACCTGATTTGGGAAAAATACACAATGGTAATAGAAGGATGTCAGTAAGAAGCCTGCAGTGTATTTATACCCTCAGGAGCCCACTCCAGTGATATCTCTGATATAATAATAGACTAATATAAAATCCTATGCTACTACTCTTACTCTGAGCTCTCTCAGTTGTTTCACAAACTAAACTTCCCTAGACATTCACAAGAGTTGTACCCGAGCAAGGACCATGCAAAGACAGACTCAGCAACTCAGGAATAAGTAATCTTTGGGAAGTGCATTGATTAGCTATCTCTATTCTTGTTTAAACATATTCCTACTATATTGTTGACTGAGAGGATTTGCATATGAAAGCAGAATGTGCTCCAGTGTTGAGGAACCGGTGAGATGCTCACTGTGTATTTATGGAAAATAAACTGTTAAAGAGTGACAACCAGCTCTGAAACTTCATGGGGTAGAAAGAGAAGAGAGAGAGGTAGAAAGAAAGAGAAAAAGAAATCTAGCAGCTTTTGACAGGCAGGCATAAATCTTCCTGAAAGGTAGAATCACCTGAGGAAAGAGAGTGTGAGAGACCTTAAGGTTAAACCTTAAGGGTTTTGCATGATCCATGAGGAAAACGTGGATTTTTTAACGCATAGACTGGCAACTCCAAATGTAGATTGTAATTCATCAGAAAAGTCCTTTGTATGTATTTAGCTCAAAGGACTCATGTTAGGAATGTTGTGTTCATAAGGTCAGCTGTTGGTAAAAACTGCCTTGCTTTCCAAGGTTACTGGGCAGATGTTCATGATGGACTGTTGCAAACCTCAGCTAATCCAGTATTTTTAAGCAGTAGGATTTAAATGTCTTGCCTTATAAGAAACCAGGCTGGGCAATCCTTATAATTGGTTTCTAGGCCAATCTTTTCACAGGTGCAGCACACCTGGAATGAGTGACAAATGACACTGGTTGTATAGTTCATCTGTGTTTGAAGAAGATAAAGAGCTTGGTACTGGTTAATTCTCTTTCCATAAAGCGAACAACACAGTAGTGTATTTAAAGGAGAAAAGGGGTTTATTTATCCTTCATTCTTCTACCAATCTGTACAATTCTCAACTATTTTTACCTGCATGGCTCATGGTGGAAAGTAGGAACTGCTCTCTTCTGGCTTGAGAGTGTTTTTATTTTTTTCTGCTGTCATGAATCAAAGCAAAGATTAAAGGCTGGGACTAGGTGAAGTGGCTGTTAATTTCCCACTTTGCTGGCTTTCTCACTTTTCCATGTGCTTGTGGGTACAGCCACAAAGACAGTATTGAAATTCCTTACCCAGTATGCAAAACTTGTCTAAGGACACATGTAACTTTTTTGTTCCTACCTTTCTTAAATTATGTTCTTGAACAACATATGAATGATACTATTTCACCTTTCTTCACAAGGGTCACTTCCTGTGAAAATCCAAACCAAAAAAATCCAGTCCTGCCCATAGTTTGTGTTTCATGACCAATAATCAGACACAGTGATCTTCACTATCTGGAAAGACAAATAAGACAAAGTCAGTGCAAAATGAACAGCTAAGAAGCTACTTATTTGTAGGATTTGGCTTAGGTTTGTGACACTTTCTAAAAAACGAGATCTACTGATAAACCAAAGATCAGGTAATTCCCATTTCCTCTTGTGTTTTTGTGATATCAGACAAGATCATACCAGAAAATCAATAAGGAATTTCAGAAGATGCAATGCTTAGTAAGTTATTTCCTCCTTATTTCACAACGTCATTAGATATTCCATACTGTGACTAATGGGAAAATGATGATTTCATCTCACACACATACATACTTTGTCACTTGGTCTTCTCTGATTGGTTGATGACAATATGAACCAGTTATGCTAAATTCATAGAACAAGAAAATAAAACCATGCTGGCATTGCATGTGAGAGGAGTTTGCATGAACTGTTGTAGAGTACAACCACTGAAATATCTCTACCATTTAGTTTTTGCTTGTGTCTACCAGCATGGCAGCTGATGGGACAATAAAGGCCGTGTTCACATTCTGTCCAAAAAAAAATCCTTAAGGAGAAAAGTAAAATAAAAAAACAAAACCAAAACCAAAATGAACACCAAAACAACAACAACAGCAACAACAACAAACAACAAAAACAACAAAACCCCCCCAAAAAACTCCAAAATAAAAAAAAAAAAAAAAAAAAATGAAAACCAAAATGGAGAGAGGAAACAACAAAGGAAAAATAGAAAACAAACAAACAAAATCCAAGAATAAACCAATCAATCAAAACAAAACAAAAATTTACCCCCTAAATTTCCCCCAAATTTATTTATAAAGTGCAAAACTCAGCTCCATGTTTTCTTAAAGTGATAAATGACAAAATTACCCCTTTACCTCTCTATTTAAGATAAATACAGTCCAGCTGTAACAAAGACCTTTCAAAGTTCAAACAAAAAGTAAATTAAAAAATAATTTACGTAATCCACCTCAGGTAATTTTAAGTGTCTATGTCTTTTATGTTTAGTCCGCAGCTAATTTTAACATTGTTTTTATAATCTATTAAAAACCAACCGACCAACCAAAAAACAACAACAACATGAAAAAAAAGTCAAAGCCTCCCACACTTGACAACAATCAGTCTTGTTAGTTGACATATTTTAGATTTCTAGTCAAGAATAAGGTGCATTGCACCCAGAAAGTGGCTATTTCCCTATTTTGCTTAAGAGAGCTGAAGGATCACTAGCTCAAGGGTAAGGTTCACGTTTAATTAGATAAAGACTACTCTTGGTATTGGAAATAATGATAACAGTGGGATAAATGTGACTCTTATGGCTGTCATCAGTTGTCATAACTTCAAGCAACTAGAGCTTTTATGCAATATTTAAGGAGAGATACATAAGAATGGGATCATCAGATGCCAAAATCTGAGTGTCTTACTGAGAACCCTGAACTCTAAAAGATTAATTTAGCTATTGTAATGCAAATATACAGCCCTCAGCTGAAGATTACTTCTTCTACCTTACACTGCAAACAAAGTGTTTTGTTTGGTTGGTTTTTTTCCTTAAATTTGGATCTACAGCAGGTCATGTCATGGTTGGTTTGGCTGGTTGGTTTATCTTTTCTTGTAAAGCAGCAACATGGTAAGGAATTGTACTCATGGTAAGTATTTGCACTGTGCCTTAAGTGTTCAGCAGTTGTAGCACGTCCTTTGAAAAATCTTTCTTTAAATACTCGAAGTGTTTAATTTATGAGGCCAGAACTCTCACACCTCAGGAGGGAATCTCCACAGTGAGATCAGATATTCTTCAGTGCATTTCTAGCTTGGTAAGTAAGAACAGACAAAGGAGAGAGATGTGGTGAAAGAGAGGCATAGAAATCAACAAACTAAAGGAGGAAGCACTAAATACCAGCTCCCAGTGTATTAAATACTTCATTAATTCCCACTTTTGGTACTGTAAAATATCTGATTATCTACTTCTGATCAGTCTTAATAGGAATGATAACTACCACATATATCTGTGGAGAGATCCCACAGCTGTGGGATGGGGGGGGCCTCTTCCAAGGACAAAACATGTTGCTCTCAAACAGTAATGCAACCACATGGGTAGGATGCAGGCTATCCTATCACCAGGATATTGGTGATAGCCTAAGGAAGAAGGACTTATTTTTACTTTAGAGTCTAGTTTTCAGGCTCTCTTGTCCCCTGGAATCTAATGTGCAGGGCTGATTCAGAAAGCACCATCTGAAAAAGCTAAGCAGAGTGGTCTCTACAGAGACACATGGGACAGGTTTATCCAGATTTCAGGTGACTAAACAAAGTTGTCTAAATGGCTACCTTAGGGCATTTAAGATCAGTCTTATGACAGATAGATATGATGTAGACAGACAGATATGATGTAGAAGGTATAGGAGGTCTGTTTCTGTCTGGATTGGTGGCTGGATATTTCACAGTTTCTGGGGTCTGGGCATAGGCTGGAATCCAAAATAAACAGCCATTGGACCACCTCGTTCTGCATATATAAGCAGGTTAAAATCAAGATTTCAGTGATTTTGATGTTAATAATATCACAACGAGTATTCCATAGGGGTTCTGAGAATCAAAAAACATTTTATAACTTCAGTGCTGAAGAAACTTGCCTATTTTCATGAAAGAAGCCTTCCAAAGAATCGAAAACAGATCTTCCAAACTTCATTATAAGGTACCAAAACCCGTACACTTATTTTAGACATAATGTTATGAAACAGGTAAATAAAAACCAAAACATTCTTGACTCCATGAGCTGAAAGGTTTAAAAAGTTTTCCTTCATTCTGCCTGAGTCACTGTAAAGAACCCTGGCTCATTTTTCTTTCTGGGAAGTAAGAACTTTCTGAACTCATCAGCCATTGTTTCAAAGCAAAAAGTTTTAAATCAAAAGGGAGATGAATGAGGAATAAAAAAAAAAATCAAGTTCAGCAAACTTTTGTAGTGCAGGAGAAGAGCCACTAAGCATACAGTCGTGCATTTTCAGAGTAAATGACATGTGCTTTTTGCTCTGGTGAGTGATCCGTATTTTAAATGTCCCCATATACCATTATCATGCATAAAAACCTGTCACTATTATTCATGTCTTTTTCCCAATATCCATATTTTGACATTACGACTGAAAAGATCCAGTGTGTTCAGTGGCTTCTTAAAAATAAATAATTGAAAGCTACTGTAAATTATATTAAGCCTCGACATGACTGACCCTCTCTTGCTTCAGTCCGTTGCTATCTCTTTAAATATATACACTCATAAATTATATTGTAATTTGGAGGTGCTGAAGTCTTAAGTTTTTTGACTCAAATGTAAGTTCCTTCCCAATGCATAATTCATTTTCACTTTGTTCTTGGTGCTGCGTGTGCAATTGCATTTTTGGCAGCCAAAGGCAGGCTGAAATCAACAACTCTGTAAAGGGTGAGAATGAAATCAGAATGGACGGCTTGGCGGAAGAAATATTAAGCATGTCACAATGTTTTGTGCTCTATCTTGTGAAATGGAGACAAAAACCTCAAACAACTCTTGAGTTTAAAAGGAATGACATTTAAAGTCTGAAAATTATCCACTACTGATGTCATGCTGTTGTTGGATTTAATTACTTTTCACATCTCATAAGCTGATGGCTTCTGAATGTTTTTATGCCATGAGATTTTTTGATGAAGGACTTGCTCTCTCGTTTTCCATTTTTTTAAACTGGAATAAGTCAGTCCATCTCTGTGGTCAAAGATGAGGGATATCAGGCTTATCTAAAAAGATGAGCATCACTAACCTCAGAATATTGACCTTCTTTTCTGAAATGCAAAGCCTTGAAACTCTCATTAAATTAACATGTTATTGGGTCAAAATTTCAATGCTTTAATGAAAAGTAGCTTTACAACCCTATGTTGACTGACAGTCATACCTTTGTTTTTATCTTTTCAACATGAATAAGTGGTACTGGAAACAGACTCATTCAAAAAATAACATCCTCCAGTATTAGGGTTTTCTTAACACATGGTTATATCTGCAAGACAGCAAAGTAGACAAAAGTGCAGCTACAGCATGATGGATCAATGACAGAAACATTATATTGATAAGCATTCATGAAGCTTTCACATGATCAAGCACAAAGACAAGATTTTTTGTTTATGAGATCACACAACACCTTCAAGATAGTGAGGTGAAGAAAAAGCTATAAAAATTCAAAACAATCTAGTAAAGTGAGGAGTGTAGAAGGAGCAATTTACAATGATAGATGACACGTGATGATGCAGGAACACTTACATGAAACTGGTGAAACCTAGAGATGGTGGTTAGGGGTAAGCTGTTATAAGGATTAAAGATGGAAAAGAAAATAATGTTCAAAAAGGCAGTTGAGACATAGAAACAATGCTCCTCATCAAAGTTTACTAAAGGATTTGTCATTTATCTGAATAAAGTCATTATGTTATAAATAAGCACCTCTGTAATATTAAAAGTTTTGTGAGGCTGACAATCTATGATGACTATCATAACCTGTGTGTCAACAATGACAGCCCACCTGGACAACATAACTGTTCCTTTTCTCATTTCTTCTCTTTTGGCTCTCCACCTGCTTCAGTTAGATGTTGGATGTTCAACCTCTGAAACGTGACACAACTGAGACCCTTTAGCACTGCTTCATTCATTAAGTGGCCAATGTCTACCTGACATCTCCCTCTGTCCCTGACTGGACTTATTCCATCAGAGCTTTAGTCAGGAGGATAAATAAGCCAGCAAAACTCAAGATCACAGTTTCAGTGTCGTGAGAGATGCACCTTTGCTTTTTGTCTAGCCTTTCCTCAATTCCAGCTTATGATCTGTGCTTTTCCCTCCTGATTTCTCACTATCCATCTGTCCCAGCTTCGCACCTTGTGTTCATTGTTACAGCAGTGAGACAAGTGTTGTTTGTATGATAACACCTCCCATCCCAGTCTGCCTCTGTGTTTTTTTCATGTTGTTCTGCAGGACTAGAACAGCTGTCCTGAGGTAATATGCCAAGCCCCTTAACCTTGCATTATTCAAATCTCTCCCTAGGGAAGGAGGAAAGACTGTGAGCACCATCCACTTACAGGAATCTTTTGTCAGTGTATATGGCGTTATCTCAGACCTAGTCCTCTTGCCAGAGAGAAAAAGCCTATTGCATTAAACTGGTTCTTCTCAAAAGACTGAGATGCTCAACCTGGCTCATTAAAACAGCAAATGTGAAGACAAAAAATATAGTTTAAGTGGAACATTTAACTAAATTGTTTTTTAAATGTCTGACATACACACACACAAAATCAAAGTGAATTACAAGGAAAACATCTGAAATAGAATCTACATCCATAGATTTTGACAGCTGCAATATTATAGGCTGAATTAATGTTTCATAAATATACACTGGGCATTTCCATTATAGCAATGCCAGCTCTCATTGGCAGTTAACAGGTTCCTGTATAGTAAACCACATCTGACTTCTGAGCTGTACCTTGAGTTGTATTTTCTGATATCAAATGATATTATGATGGCATAAAAACAGTCTTTAATTGTTCAACTGAAATGCTACACTTAAAAAATCCCTCCCTCCAAAAATAAAAAATAAATAAAATAAAATTAAAAAAACAACAGAACCTCAACTAACAACAACAATAAAAACAAACAGGAAACACAAGGAAAATTTTTTCAATTTTGTTATACTCATTGTACCGCATATATCTAGAAGTGAGGTGAATTCATGTATAATTATCAACTGTTACTCACATCAACAAATACGTAAAAGAGGAATTTATTAGCTATTTTAGTAATTTTCTGAGCTATCTATAAGGCAAACCTTAAATAGAGATCAATAGTTAAAACACCAGGGTTTATTCCAGATACTGAATTGCAGCTAACAAGGATGGCTATAGAACTAATTTGAAGAACACCTTCAACATCTGAAAGGAAAAGATGTAAAAATTAGGGAATTTCTTAATTAAAGTAGCAAGGAATCATTGCCTGCATGTGGCTGGATGAAAGTGGGATACCCTTTTTTATCAAAACAATCTGTCTTTTTTCTCCCCAAGCAAATAAAAGTAGACACAGAGGTTGTCTGGACACATGGTACAGGGGAACTAGCATTAGCCTAACCCTCAGGGAGGTGTTTGAAAATCTCTGTGCATCCAGCACGCAACAACATAACAGATGGGTGAGTTGGTCACAGTAGCAAAGACTTTTCCTTGCATTACCATATCACAGGAAGCTTCTGAGAGAAAGACTCAACTTCACACACCCTTAACTTCAAGCAAAAGAACAATAGAATTTTTTGCAGTCTTACATTGCTTAAGAAGCCACTCAGAATGAAATGTCACAGTTCTCCTTAGCACAAAAGTAAATGTGGGATATAATTGTTTGTCATCTTTTATTTAAGTTATGGTTCTATCCAAATTTCAGGCATGCTTAATTTGACTACAGCAAACTGTCTAAATAAGCAAGCCTCAGTACTTCTGCTGCATCAACAACCAGCTTAATAATATCAGCATATATTTTCTCTGTCTTCCTGAAATTTCTCTGTCTTGCATGAATTTTCTCTGTCTTCCTGAAAGTCCTGTTTTCTCTGCTTGTAGCCATAGGCTAGTTACACATAGTGGAGTTTAGTTTCAAATACATTGAATATAATGAGAAAAAATATCATCAGACACAACAATAGTGGCAGTAGAGAGAGGCTGTCGTATCACAATTCCTGCCTCAGCCTTTCATTTGTGGTTAACCTAGAGTAAATAAAAACAAACAAACAAACAAACAAACAAACAAACAACCTCAGTTGTGGACTAGACCTGTTAGAAACTGCTACTTTTATTACACTAATCATCTGGCAAAAATGGTATAACATTCTGCGGGTTCCTAGCTTTAAGAATGAATCTAACCTTTACTGCTTCGACAAGCTCAGCTGGACTGACTTATAACCATACAGCAAATTCCATAGTGAAGGAGGGAACAAACACAGGATGTTTGCAGACTGTGATCCATAAAACAGCTTTATTTAGTTGTATTACTACAACAGTCTAAGGAGTGTGCTAGTACCAAAATTCAAATTAGCAGAATGCAGTGTTAGTAGTTTATATATATATGTGAAGCTAAATACAGATCTTCTCAGCCTGGTCTACTGTTGTTTCTTTCACTTTTTAGTGTTTTGTCTTTGTGAGTGTTACCTGCCTCAAAAATTCCTCTGCTTCCAAAGTAATTACACCATTAGTACTTCTATAGGCAGGCACTCATTAATTGTTCATATGGTCTTCAGAGTTAAGCAGAATGCATCACTTATTTGATTCCTTTCTAATTAATTGACATTGCATTGATGTGTAGGTGCCAATACCAGTTCTGCTGATTCAGTAGATCTTGATAGTGAAACAGACTACCCTGAACTGCTGTCAAATAATCCTACCTCAGTTTCTCTTTTATTTGCCTGATGGAAGGATATTCACAACTCCACTGAATTGCATGAATGAGAAAACCCAGGTCTGTACAAATATGGTGTGGCATTCACAAAATTACCTCAAGAAAGCAGACATTGCCAGGATTTGAGACTATTGGTGTTAAATCCAAAGTTTTGATTCAAACAGTAGCATCCTTGACAGATCACCAGAGCTTTTGTTTCTCACAACAGTGTCTCGGAAAGCTTGAGTGTAAAGTTGATGAATATGCCAAAATATAAACACTATGAAAATGGCCTGCTTTGTGTGAGTTTGAGTATTCTCTCTTTCCTTAAGGGCTAATATACTTCATAAATGCTCTTTTCCACCATATTTTTCAGAATCATTCATTTGTTCCAAAGCGTGAAAATAATGTATATGTAAGGATTACACTAACCTCCTGCATGTTAAAATGTCTTTGCATATGTTCATTAGTTTAGCCCTTTCCAAAGGTACACATTATTTGCACTATCTAGTCTTCCTAAATTCAACTCACCTCTGTGCCAGAAATTTTAGAACTTATTACATTCCTTCTGGTCCTTCTTAGCTGAATATGGGGCTTTACTGCATCAAACACTGAATTTACTGAGATGAAAAGTTAGTGCAATATTTGTCCTGAAATGTAGGTGGTATTGTTATCTTTTCATAGCTACATATACACCTCTCTTGAGGAGATTTCTTTTAGCTTCAGTCTTGGAGACAGTGCTTTTGAGTCAATATTATGCTGTGATAATTCTTTGAAACTTTATTTCTTTGTATTAGCACCACTGGACAATATCCTTCTTTGAGTGAAACACCATCATTTACCAGTAGCTTATATTCATACTAGTCCCTGTAGCACAGTTCAGAAACACATTTTCTATTTACATTTGTCTCTCCCAGCTCTCATTTCACTTCCCAGAGGTTTTCTCCCCATGCTGTAATAGGCCTGAATTTTGATGAGGCCAAAACACAAAGCAGCCATCACGAATGACTTATTGAGATGCACAACTTTTGGCATACTGCTGATTCTGTTACAATATCAGTCAAGTTTCCTGACTACTCTTCCTGAGATGTAACAGCTCCAGAAGGATTTGGAGAAACACTACAATAGCCTGAGAGTTGCATTTGTTCTCGCTTTTGCTGTTGCCCAGCCCTGATTAGAAGAAATGCTCCTGTTAGCTAATTACTTTCTCAGTGGTGACAGATGGCCAGAGGGTGCATATGAGGGAAAAACAGAGAGGAAAAGGGTTAATGTTGCAGATCACCTCATTCCCCTTTTATTTAGGCTCCTCTAAAACTGTTGATTTAATGGACTGATCTTGGATTGAGGCTGGAGCACTGATTGGAGAATCAGGCCCACGAGGTTTGGTGACCTCCGGGTGAAGGAGCTGCAGGTGTGTGGCTAACAAGGTGCTAATTGGGTACCGAGTGAGGATGAAAGTAGTTACAAGCAGTTGGTCAAGAGGCAGCATTGTACCCCAAAGAGCTGCAAGTGCCGGGCTTTTCGCCTGGGAGGAGAGGCAGCTCTGCTCCTGGCTGCTTTACTGCTGGGTTCTGGCTGAGAGTGTTTTCATCAGGAGGAGCTGGCAATGCTCTCCTGCGCCTTTCATGCAAACTGCTGAATCTGAGAGAAAAGTCAGACGTTTAATTAACGGATGTGGCTCCGTGGATTATATTTTCATGGGAGCACAGATGCAAAGAGCAAATCCTTCAGTGAGAGGCTACAGATTCTGCATCTACTTTTCTCATGAAATCTTGAGAAAGTTATGATGCATTCATTTCTCTGTCTTTCCCACTACATCATTTTTTGGGTTTTGTTTTGTTGGGGTTTTTTACACTGTCAGCTCAATGAAGTCTGCTCTCCCTTACTCCTTGCTCTCAGTATACAAAATGCCCACCTGCTAAAACAACTTCAGTATGCTCAGGAGGCCCCTACATCTGAAATCAGCAGAGAAAAGAGAAAATAAAGATTGCAGGCAAAAATGCACATGCTCAAGGGTGAAAGCAATGTTGTTATCAGTAAGGCAGCAGCAAGAACTTTGATCATGTTTTTGTAGTCCACCAAACTTTCTGTAGCAGTATAAACCAAGGGTTTGCACTGTTACAAACCTTTGGTTTTGTTTCCCTGGCCATTTTCTTGGTTTCAAAACAGCAGTTTTTGCAAGGAAAGAAAAAAGCTGCTGGCTTTCAAATGTATTGGTCAGCACTTCCATGAGAAGACTGCCTTATACAGGATTTTCATTTAGAGCTTTATGAAGGATGCACATGCCTCCTTCAACATGCAAAATTCTCTTCCTTTCCAGGTGGTTGCTCATTGTGTTTATTTTCACTTTATTGCAATATTGACAGCTTTGTCATCTACTAATCTTTACCTTTTAAGTAACTGAGAGTAAGGAGGAGAAAAATGAATGGCAATTTTATTAGTGTCAGTTCTTGTGGAATGTTCCTCTCTGAGTTTTGTTGTTGCATTTTTTGTGTCTTTTAATTTTAAACAGCCATCAGCTGTGCTTTAAATTTCTGCTGAGACGGATGGAAGCTAATAAGAGGTATTTCTGAAGCTTGTGTTCTGATCAGATCAGACTAGATCATACTAATAGAATAGACTATTGTGAGCAGAAGTGTTTGTGACTAAATATTTGTTATTGAGAAGTGATTAAATTGCCTAAGGAAATAAATTATAAATAACACCTAGTTTACTAAGATTTACATTAAGGGCTGTCTCCCCCCAGACAATTTGAATTTCTTTTCTGTTTAGTTTATTTATTTATATTTATTCTTATTTATTTATTTAAGACCAGTCAGGTAGCTTATTCTATAACATACAGCTGTGTTGAACGGTGACTATATTGCAGGGAACACTAGCATCAGTTTTCTCCATTTAATCAATGGGGGAAATGTTGTATAAGAAGGTGAGATGTAACTAGGAGCAATTGTAAAGTATCTGTTCAGATAAAAGTCAAGTATAACCTAAGCTGAAGAAAAAAAAAATAGTAGTGTATAAATATCACCTTCTGCAACAGACATATTTTTAAATAAAGGGAATTTTTTTCCTCCTTTTTAAAATATAACATTTGTATTTTGATATGGAAACAAAAGAAGAGATGATTTATGTAGAGTTTTGATATCTTAAAAAAGCTTCTCATTTACCTTTATTGGTAGTTTTGCTAGAAGGTAGGACTTGGGGTAATATGCTTACCACAACTGACTTTAGGGAAAGCCTGAACTCTTCCCCTCCTTCAGTCCAAAAGGCAATATTCCAAAGAAATAGGCCATAAAGTATATCCTTGATTTAAACTGTGTGTTGGCACTTAACTTCAACTGAGTTATTAAATCATTTTGACACTATCATATGCTTAAGTGCTTTGCTGATTTGGGATCTTAGTGAGGCTGGCTGCAATAATTCCTTGTTGGTCTCTGCCAGAAGTTCTGCCTGAAGCTTTAGAATGGAGGAAGAAGTGGCTCCAAATCTTATTCTCTTTTTCACTGATTTTTTCAACCTGAGCACATAACTCTCCCGTTCAGGCTTGTTTGCTCGATTGCAACACTGAACACATGATGACACTCCACCAAGAATATTTCACAATTAGCATATGTAGTAATAAGTACATATCATAGTACTGATAAGCAAGAGAGACAACATTAAAATAACAGTTAATGTGCAAAGTGCAAAAATGTTAATGGATTAAATTATTTTCTTGCCTTCACAATGCAGCTGAGAAAAAAAAAATGAGTCTTTATTTCTCATAGTTCAACTGTTATTTGCTTATGTTAAACACAAGGGACCTTCTAGTAAAAACAAGCAAATAAACAAACAACGAAAATTCCAAATACAAAAATCTCCTACCTTAATTAAAGACAAAATACTTCTCTTTAATTAAAAACAAACAAACAAACAAAAAACTACCAGATAAAGGCCCCATCTTCTACAGCAACAAGTATCAGCTCTAACAGCCTTCATCATTATTCCCGAGGGGGCAAATGAGCAATTCCAAAGAACTTGGAATTCATGTACCACAGAAATGGCTTGAGGATCTCACTGTGAAACTTTAGTGTCCTGTTACTGGTTAACCATTGTTGAGATTTTTTCAGATATTTGGATTGATTGAGGGTGAGCAATTCCAGACTGGGCCCTTTGGCCTGCAGAACCTGTGGGCCTCTGAGCCCACAGGGCCTGCAGGCCACAGTGATGCAGTTAGAAATTCACAGTGTGGTGCAGTAGAATATTCACAGTTTATATTATGATGTTCTGGGAAGTAATGAGTTTCTAAAAGTAGAGTTGTAGTTCTGGCACTTCAGCCACCTTAAGACTTAGATAAATAAGGGTTGTTTGCATTCTTTGTATAGCCTGTAACTGTAAGCTGTGTAGTGAACCTATATAACTTGCCACGGGCTGATAATAAACAGGAATTCGACATAGAAGCCGCATAGGTTTAGATATGTTGTCTGTTCTGTCCAACCTCTAACAGTCAGGACCCTTGCTACAAACCATGATGTCTGCATATGAGACAAACACGCTTGTCCCCAGATGTTCACATATAGAGGAAAGTTGTCTCTAATAATACATTTAAGATTTGATGGAGTAAAACCTGTAACTTTTATTTGACCCAGTCAGGGACTGCAAAATCAGGACCCCAAGACCATAAGGATTTGATTTTAGAAGCGAAATTATCTACATTTGAGTTTTCAAATGGTTTGAGTTGTCAAATAGTAAGATTCCAAACAAAGCTGTGAAAAAGAACCGAAGAAACTCAAAGCCAAAATCAAACCAAAGCAAACAAACAGACAAACAACAATAAAACAAAAAACAAATAACTAAACTGTGTTTAATCAAGCAAGTAAGCAATACTTTTAGTGTATTATTTAATTTATGTAATAAAATAATTTAGGATTTTGTTTGACGGTATAAAAAACTTGACTTCAAGAACCCTGTATTCTTGAAACTCCACTGTACTCAAAATATATTTATTAAATGTATGCTATGTATATATAGTGCCCTTATATATTTTATTTATATAGACAAATAGGTACATAAGCATGTATACATAACATCTGAATTTTGCAGGCACAAAGAAGAGGGAAAAAGAGTAGTGCTTTCCTTTAGCAATGCTTAGTTCTAGAATGAAGTATTTCAGTATTAGAAATTACGTGCAATCACTGGTATTGCAGTTCTTTATCTCCCCGTAACATTCAGGATTATAGGTTTTTTTATTAACCTGAGGCACTAAGATGGAAAAAAGGGAAGGGAAATGGAGTAGATTTGCTTCTCATGTTTCCAGAAATTGCCTCCTATTTTTCTCCAAATGGAAGCCCAATAAGTATGACACATCATAGGCAGCTGTTTTGAAGAGGATCAGGATATTACTACGTCTTCTCAGGCTAGTGGGCACCTAGCAAGCATTTGCAGAGCTCAGTAAGAAACCTGGAGTACTGGGAAATCACATTTGAATATCCTTTCATTTCTCTCCTGAATATGTGGATAATGGGTATTGGGTATTTCCTAGCCTACGTCCATTGGGGTCAGGAGGTGTGTATACCCGTAAATACCACCACAGCAGTCCTCAAATTCATTTTTGTGTGTATTATTCTTTATGGCTACAAATCCCAAGAGGTCAGGGACAAGAAATGGGCTGTGAACCTTTAGCAGATCTGGCTGCTTCTAGTGGATATGAGTCTCTGAATATACTTAGTTCTGAGATTTTATTTCAGATCCCTCTGTACACCCATTGTCCCGCCACTACAGTGGGACTAAAATGGGATAATGACTCCATTCCAGGGCATTAATGGGCAGAACATGTTTGCAATATGTTTAGCTGCCATCAATATTAATGAACTCATTTGAGGGGCAATAAATTGATAGAGTGTGGCCTTATAATGCATAAAAATTGCATCAGCTTCAGAGCCGTAATGGAAAATTCCTCCATGAGTTGAAGTAATTGGGGAAGGGACTTTTCTTATTTTATTTGGCACTTTGAATATTCAGACCTTGACAAGATCAGTCTTGCTGTCTTCCTTTAGAATCTCAGTGGGACAAAACCAAAGGGTTGTTATGATACAATAAAAAGTAGTAAGCGAATAAGCTCTCTTTTGTTTTGGAGAAAGATTATGAGAAGCAGTTGCCTTCTGTAATGACTGAGTTAGAAATTAATTAATTATATTTACCTCTAGCTTTATTAGTCTGAGAATTATTTGATAATGCCCTAAAAGGGAGCAAATAGTGCATTAAGAAAGTTATAAATCTATTTAAACACCTATGTCTGCCTCTCACCTATAGCCAAAAGATGTCAGAACATCTTAGTGAGTGGCCCCTTAGTCTGTACCTATACCAGGAAATTAAATATAACTTTTCTGTGTTCTGAATGTGAATGCCTATTTTGTTGGTACCAGTATTCCTAGCCTGGGTTTGGTCTTGACCAACCAGTAAGCTCCCAAATAATCCCTGTTCATCACTGATCATTACCATGCATTATAGCCCAACAGGCAGCTGGAAGGTGTCCGTCCTTTTCATAGGGCCAGACTGATAGCTGGAAGGTGAGTCATTTAACATTGTTCTTTTGCCTCTATGATTGACCACTCCCAGGGATTTATTTAATTTACAGCTAAGAATTTAGCCATCAAAAACTTCTCTTTTTAAGAGCCAATAAAAACTCTGCCATATTATTTAATTAAGCCAGAAAGCATATATGTGCTGTAGCAGGATGACAATCCTATTAAAAAAAAAAAAAATGTATGGAGATTAACACCCCAAATCATGTTCAAATGGACATGTAAAATAGGCAGAAGGATGATTCACTTTCATCTACGGTAGCACATCAGTTTGCACTGCTGGCATCTATTCCAAGCTCTTGAACAGATTATAAGTTGTGGCAAATGTCATTTTGATAAGACAAGAAAGGCTTGATGTGTACTACAGACAACCAAACCATTGTACTGCAGGTGGATTCAGTCACTAAATTAAAGCACAGACAGTATCAGGCATGGACATAGACGTTAGAACAGACGTTAAAAGGCAAGGAGCTGGGAAAACCCATGCAAAACTCAAGTAGTTTCATGGATTCTCCTACAGGCCAATTTAGGAATGATTGACAGATATGGTCATAACCCAGACTGAAAAATGCAAATAATAAATATCCTAGATACACACATACGTACATACACATATACAGAGAAGTAAAAATACAAGGGCCGAGAACTGATCCAGCAAGCCATCCTGACAGAGAGGGGATGTGACACTCTGCTGCCTGCTGAAATAGAGATGTAGAGAGCTGGATGACAACAGCATTCTAAAAAACACTGTAGCCCATGGCTCCTCATTATCTTCATATCTGTGACTCTACATCCTGACCTGGAGGGGATGCCTTAGGGTACATATCCTGAGGTAAGAAATATCCAGCGGTAAGAAATATCCAGCAAAGACTGAGCAGGAAATATTGCACAAAGCCAGCATGGAGAGATACTCGGCAAATCTAGGAAGTGAACAGCTTTTCAGTTCTCTTTTCCCTTTGGGTCTCTTCTGAAGGCCATAATAACGAAAATACAGAGTTTCTTTCAGTTTAGGACGGGCAACAAGTAAGCCTTGAAAAGCTGCAGACATGATGAAGATGATGATGAGGGTGATGATGGAAGAATAGACTGTATGATGCGATGAGAGGATGAGGAAAATGTGAATTATCAGTAAGTTGTGAAAGAGAAAGCCTGAGAAAAAAAGTTAGCAAAGAGTGTGGAGGTTTTCTAAAGTATCCAAGAGTGTCCATCCTTTATTGCTGCTCTGGTGGCTGGTATCACATTCACTGGAATTCCCACTCTGTGAATTTATCACGCCAAGAGTGATTTTAGGTTGTCTTCATTAGTGATTGCTCACTAATACCAAACTTTGCATTGTGCTAACCTTTGGTCACCATGCTCTTGACTTGGGATCCAGATGCATTTAGAATTTTTGAAGAAAGAACAGAACCTGCCTGAAACAGGAATCTAGCTTCATGTGTCCCTTTTTCACTCTTTTAAAATCCCAGCCCCCAGCAATGATGATGAGCAGAGGCCTCAGCATCACTGTGGTCTTCATGGAACCTTCTTCCTCCCTGTTTTCAGTTCTCCAGGGCACCCCATCGTGGTTCCCAGTGGGGAAAGGCTGCTTTCTGCATTCTAGGACCTAATCACACTCAGGAAGGAGAGATGAAAAAACACTGCAGTCACCATCAGGGGGCGGTTCAAACTCCAGAAGGCCATGGATCCTTTTCTCTTTTCTTTTTCCAACTCTTTTCTCATTTACATTTAGACAAATGACATATAGTAATTAGCTTTCCAACTCTGCCAAAACTTTAAATAGGACGCTTCAAAAATAGCCTTTTAAACTTTTTTTTCCCATGCAACAAACAATAGAAACAGTCTGCTTTTTAAACACTTTTTTAACAATAGTCATTTGTAAATGCAGGGCTGAATGCTGACAAGTTTGACTAGCACAGAGAGTTTTGAAGTCTATTGTGGCACTTTCTGTCTTTTTTACTTCATCCCCCTTCACTTCTCCCTTTTGCCTCTTCTTTTCATTCACCATTGACAACGTATGCATTCATAATTGAAGAAATTCTTTTGTTAATGACTTACAGCTGCAAGAGTTGTTGCTCTAGTCGGTGGTGTAGCTGCTGTTTCTGCAAACTAAACACATTTGACTGCTAATTTCCCATTGAAAGATATTGGAAAGTTCTTGAAATTAATGGCGTAAGAAAAGTTTACAAACTAGTAGGCTCTGATGTGAGAATTAGTGTGTCCTCTGCAGAAGCTAAGTACAAGGAAATTGGCATAGCAGTGAGCAGCCTGAACACTTGTAAAGCTCCATCAGCAAGGAAGAAAAAAAAATAAATTAAAGATCCCTCATATTTCAGAGACTTGGAAACAGCAAGAAATAGATGAAAATATCAGAGTATGTAGGCACGGAGAAGGTTAAAGTAGACTTCTTAACAAGAGGAATTTGGAGGATTTTTTGTGCTGGAAAGTCTTTTACTCTGAAAAATCAGTGACTTTGTTTTGTGACTTGAAAAATCAGTAACTTTATCAACCTGCTGTTGATATTTTGCTTCGGTATAGTATGTGTTAAGTTATGAGTGATATTTGTGGGAAATTGAGACATTTTCTAAGCCAGGATGTTATAGCACACAACTTTAGTTACTTATAAAGCAGAAATAACAGAAGAAAATATTCATAAACCCATGGAAATTGAAAATTGTCTTCCGTTCATGTAAATGGGTACTCATTTGGTTAAAGCTAGTGAAATATTCTACCAGAGAAGACAAGGTGATAGAAGAACAATTTGCCCTACTTCCTTGAAAAAAAAAAAAATAAATAAAAAAATGAGAGAATATTCTTAGTTGACCATTTGCTCAGAGACACTCATTTCACACATGCAGGCAGCCATTGCAGTTTCCACCTAAAAAGTCTCTATCCGTAAACACGTTGTGTCACATGAAGCAATCAAACTCTTGAACCATATCCAGGTTCTGCTATTTCTTCCCAGAAATCTTTGTAAATATTTCCTTGAGGTTTAAAAAAACTGGCTTCTCTGCTACAGTAGATTTTTTGGGTTTTTTTACGATCAAGATCCCTGATTAAATGATTCAAAATGCAATCTATTTGATTTTATTATATACAACTGAATCAGCACATATTACCTGAAAGAATTATTTAGTATTTTTGTTTTGAAATGAGGCTATTTCTGATATCTCCTGGTGCAGACCTTGTTATCTCATTAATAGTGGATTTAAATGGATTGTGAAAATTATGCAGTTTTTGCTTAGATAAAACCCTATTAAAATAAAAATAATTTACTTTAGACAAATTTTTACCTACATTAAGGAAATTGGAATGTATTCTTCCTGTTGTGAATGATCCCCAGACTACAAAAATATCAGGAAAAAATTATGACAGTATTATATGTTATAAAAAAAATTTAAGTGGCAATTAAAATTTCACCATTCTGTTGAATCCATGTAAAACCAACAAAGAAGAATAAATCAAAACAAAATCACAAAGATTTGTCCAACTGCCTCTCCAGTGTATTCACTTTGAAAATAGAATCTATGAAGCTGGTATTTTTTACTACTTAGAGCAACTTTTAAGTAAATTATCTTGGGCCTGATTAATTCTTCATCCTGTTAAAAATGTAAAGTAAGCATAAGCAGGAATAGACTGTTAATAGCTAGGCTGTAATAACATCAGGAAAAAAGGGATGAACTCACGCTGTTTGGGAAAGCACCATGAGAGCTCTTACGACAATGAATGATTAGTACTCTTCTGTGTGTACTTCTCTAAAAGGGACTAGTAACCTCTACCATTTTTCAGAAGATGTGTTTTCTTGTGAGAGTGTAAGTATTTTCACACATCACTCATCCTCTATGTGAACATCAATGATCATAAAAAGTAATATGTTAAAGTATTTCAGGTGAGTGTTTCTCCTGTCTCCATAGTGAATGGAGATGGAGATAAAAGATAAAAAAAAAAAGACAAGAGAGTTCAATGGAGAAATACACATCCTGTACACCAAGAATTAATTTAATAAGAAACTTCTCCCTGCTAGTGGGCGATTAAACTAAATTGCCAGTCTAAAATTTTCTATGCTGCATTTCAAATGTCAACACATTACATTGCTATTCCTCTTAATTTCTCACAAAGAAAATGCAAAATTAATTCATTATGCTGGAGTAAGTGGAAAAAATGATGATTTTCTCCAGAAGAGTAGGCAATGGGGAGAGATTGGGCAGGGCGATTATATTGAGATATTTGAATAGCTGGCCATTAGCAAGAGGATCCCCATTACTTTGCTGATAATTATATCCTCTTCACTATGACTTCCCAGTGGAATAATACAATGTTCCCAGTGCAGGAGATAATGAAAAATACCATTCAGGTGGTACATATATGCCAAGAATAGTGTGTTGTATTTCTTCCCTTCCCCCATCATGTAGATTGCAATAGCACGCACCTACACGATATATTAATGTGTGTTTGGTTGTTCAGGGCTGTGTGCAGGGCAAATAAATGTATCTTGAAAATGGAGCTGGCAGTGGAATATCATTCTCCCAGTGTAATTATCTCCTGTGTTTAGTGGGCTCGGTGTATTGCTGAGTACATTTTTGTTAGCTATTATGTAAACGACTTTCAAGGCCCACCACATTGTAATAACGAGGACTTTGAAAAGGATCTTATAGAGATGAAGTTTTTTCCCCCATTTTAAAGAGATATGTATGTTTCTTCTAATTAAGCCATCATTTTGCAGACATGTTTCTGTTCAGCAATCAAGGAAAATGAAACAAACAAACAAAAAAGAGAAAGAAGGAAGGAAAATACAGCACAAGAACACCCACTCATTTACAGAAACGATTTTTTTCCAACTGATACATAAAATCTCTCATGTGTTATTGCTGCCTTATCACTTCTTGGCATTTTTATTGCTGTTCTATTTTCAGTTTGAGGGAATCTTACTGCATACTGTATATCTGTCTCAGATTCATTAATTTTCAGAGAAATCTCAATTTGCATCAAAATACTTTGATGTTTGGATGTTACTTTACATATCTTGGGGCCTCATGGCTTGCATGAGGACTTTGCCTTCCAATTATTTACCAGAGGGGAGAAAAGCATTGCCTCTGAAATTGCTCAAATTTGAATACAGCAGAAGGAAGTAGATTTTTGTTCTTGGTCTGTCCTATGAAAGCCTTTTATGGGACAACCCATGTCATTGGTTTGGTTTGACTTGGATTTGATTTGTTATAGTATTTAACAAGAATCATAAATGAATGTACATTAAGTTCAGTAATGACCTGTGGTAACCAATTTTTCATTATGCATGCTTCCATAAAAAAGTTTAAGACATTTACAGGTCATGCAAGAGGAATATTTTTTATGATACTGTTGTACAAGTGGAAATATTCACTTGGATACTATTAATGAATTTTATTATAAAAGCAGTAAAAATTTGGGGGGCTGGATTCCCTTATTGGAAAGTCACTCTGGCATAAATTTAAATGCCTTTAGTGAGGGAAGAGAAAGTATATCTCTTTTGGTTGGTTTGGTTTGGAGGTTTGGGGAAAGGAGAGAGGTTGAGATGACAGAGAGAAACCACGTCACTTTATCTGGTGTTAACAAGATGAATCATAGAATCATAAAATGGCCTGGGTTGGAAGGAACATTAAATATCCCTGAGTTTCAAGTGAAGTTTAGTTTCTTTTGTATGGAACTTTCCACTGTAAAAAAACAATCAGTGGAAGGAAATATAATCTCCAACATATTCTTTTTTTTTTCCTCAAAGGATATGAAAATTGGGCAGAAGCTCCTGAATGTCCTTTTCCATGTGGGCATCTGTGCTGACAATATTTTCAGGTGTGTGAACCTCTGCAGGTTCATTTGGCACTGTCAAATTTCCAGAGTACTCACAACATATGAAAATATATTTGGAATAGAATCTGCAATGAGGGTATGGTAGCTTGTCACTTACACAATAAATCTGGATAAATATAACCCCCAAATGCAAAAAAACCCTTTGTAGTAGCTGCAAATAAACAGTTGTGTGTGTTACTTGCAATAAACTGGCCCTGATGCCTGTGACTTGCCCTCTTCTTTTCTCTTTCTTTTTCTCCTTCACACTCTTCTTTCTACTTTTTTGGTTTTTCATTTATTTGTGTGTTTGTTTTTAATATTCCTTTTACTTGTAAAAGGAATATTAAAAATATTAAATGTAATATTAAATATAATATTAAATGTAAAAGATACATTTGTAGTTCTTGTGTGCAAAAAAATTGGGAGCATTAGGAACTATTCACTGGTCTTTGCTAATGCTCTTTGCTTAGGGAATACTTAAAAGAACAATGTGTGTGGACACTGTATAAATCAAGAACTTCGAATATAGAGTTAAAAGAATTGTCTCCACTTTGCCTCCATTTTTTTCCTCTAGAAACTTGACATATGAGATGAAAAATGACCAGAAAGTTTTCAAGTTCTGTTAAGATTGTGATTCCTAATGTACTCTTCTACAGCAAGGACAGACACCTCTGAATAAAAGTTCTTGAGTAATAGATCAATGCAATGTATTTTCTTGTGTTTCCCCATATTTACATAGCACATATTTATGTTAAAAAAAACCCAACCAAACAAAAAAAATAACCACCCACAAAAAAACCCCAACCAACCAAACAAAAAACCCCCACCGCCACCAAAACATCAACCCACCACCACCACCCAAAAATCCGCCATTGGATAATCTTCATAATAACTAAACAGGTGTAAAAGCTTATGACCTTTTACAAATAAAAGGTGTTTTTCTCTTTAACGCATACTGCAATTAATACGTGTTCTAGTTTGTACCAGATTTTGGTGAGAATACACTGAAAGACAATCTGTTTCTAATCTTTATGCAAAAAATAGATGGATGGATTAGACGGGCAGAAAGATAGAATGTTATTTCTTAATGGGCTTTATTTTTTGTTTTATTCTTTTTTGTTTAAATTAGTACTTAATGTTTAATTTTGTTAGTGTTATGCATAATGTTATTTCAAATAGTTTGAAGAGAGGGTTTTTTGTGTTTTTATGTAATACAACTTGAAATGCTTGGGCAGAATCATGGAAATGGAATAAATCTGTTGACGTCAATCTAATTGTGCAATCTACAATGGTGCTGAAAATCGATCAATACAAAACATGTTTTACATATTTCAATATGAAGTTCCTCCTGTCCCTCAGCAGTGGTTACTCACCAGAAAAATGTATATTTTCAACAAAAAAAAATTATGAACTTCAAGGACGGGAATTTTGTTCTTCAATCTGTGTTCAAGAAAAACCACTTTAGCTTGCCTTACAAATGACCTAGAGAGGCCTCCTACTGAAAAGTGATGGTTTTCATTCTCCATCTTCAGTCAAATTTTAGCATCCTTCCTGAGGGAGCCAGCTGTCACTTGGTTAAGGCTTTGGAAATCTAGGCACAAGCTTACTTTCATTTCATCAAGACAATTCAGATAATGTGGGTGCGTCCAAATAGCTATTAGAGAGTGTTAGCTTCCACTTGATCATTAGGCTGGGATTCATCTCACTAAACATAGACATCAGTGAAGTAGCCACATATTTTTTATCTTGTCATCCCAGCCAATGAGGGAAACAAGGTCATGATTCATATTGTTCTTAAGTAAACGCTCAGAATATATTAGATGAATTACTATTCCTCTCCCTAGACAATAACAAAGTGTACCCAATATGCTCAGAGGTAGATGTCCAATGTAGATAACTAAAACTAAAGATGATGAATCACAACATAAATATTTGTGTCTTTTTCTGTAGATTCCAAGTAATTTTTATTTGATTCCTCAAGACTGTTTCAGACTGACTGATTAAACACTTTTTAAGCTTGCCCTAATCTGACTTTTGAGTCAAGGACAGCACAGGAAACTCTGAGAGGTCATTAATCTGAATCTGTGTGATACATCTGACTTTCTCTGTTGATTATTATGCTTATTTTTTTATCTTATAGTACGATTCTTTCTATAGAGGTTTTTTGGCCTAAAAGACATCTAAATTTAATCTGTCCCTGTCCTTGCGTCACAGAATGCTGTCATCGCAGTAATGCCCAAACTTTATTTAAAGTCTCTTGAACGCTTGGAACTTCAAAGAACTTTTTGAGAGTTATTTAAACATGTCCCTAAAAATCTTAGGACCTTGCATTACCCTTATATAACATATGTCCAGACCTCTTTGTTTAAATAATATAGGAGAAGATTTGGAGGTCATGCACCCAGTCTTCAATGCTTTGGAAGCCCATTCTTTGCATTCCAGATCTGTGTCTCTTAATCACTTAGTGTGCACTAGTCATGTGACATATACTAAGGTGACATCACTGTATCAAATGTCCATTAGTCACTTTTTATTTCAGTCAAAGGGGCAGCTAATTAAGTCATGACTGACAGGTCCCACAAAAGCAACAAGAAAACAGTGTTATTTCTATGTAACATGGTATATCACCAGAACTGTGCCTTCAGAATAATGTCAGAAAGATCTCCAGGGTTCCCAGCTTATAAAGACCGTCAAGAAAAGTGTCCTTGTCTTTCCTTCAAAGGGAGAAAACAAGGGTTAAGGGGACTCATTTCAGAACAGAAGAGCTGCCTGCATGATTTGTTTCTCCTTATTTAGCAATAACAAATGAAATGTGCTACAGGGGAAAAACATAAAAAAAAAAAATCCACAAATGTGCAGAGAAAAAAGCAGACGAAGATCTGTCAGACTGTCTTTCTCAGAAAAAAAAAAAAAAAAAAAAAAAAAACAACAGAAACATGTTCTCCAACATTTAAAAGTTTATGAAAGTAATTTTGAAAAATAGGTCCAGGAAATTTAGTCTGCAAAACTATGTTTTTTATAAAGACAAATGATAGGAGAAAGACTGAGTCAATACTGGTCACATCAAACTTGTAAATGAGGAGAGGGTCTATTACTGCTTTTGTAACTGTGCATCTTACTACCATCTAAGTCAAAAAATTTGCATTACTAGCTTCTCTTTCTCTTTTCTATCTGCCTTTTCTCCCTTTATATATGCTTTCTTTGTTCAACTCTCTCCAACCAGGGTGTCTGTGACACTCCAGGAAGACATTTTTATGACTAATATGTACAGTAAATGTGCTCACTTTAAAAGACATGCTGTAAAAGGTCTACCCCATCTGACTCCATGGTCTCCCTGATGTTCCATCTCCATGAAAAATAGATATCTGAAATGGAGGACAGCAACAAATTTCACAGTGATGGTCTTGGGCTTCATTTTAACATTTACAGTAGCCTTGGGACCTAACTAGAGAACCCAGGTGGTGGAAGGTCAGGCTGTGTGCTAGCACTAAACTGGGCAGGCAAGTTCATAAGCATTCTTATGAATTTGGGTTATGAACTTTGATAAAATGTAATAATTAATATAGACATCAAGTAATTTAAGACAATGTCTCTAAATCTGTTCATTCCAACATCATCTGCTCTAAAATATAGTCATAGATTTTTGGGCTATTTTAAAGGATTTAATTATGTAATTTAGTAACAGATTATTTTATCACTGATTTGTCCCTCCTGCTAAACGACCATGATTTTTACTATTTCCCAAAGCATGATGAATGCCGCTGAAGAAAAAAGAGTTGCACCATTTATCTCAACTTCAAATGGTCTTTTTATTTCACAGAATAAACAAATCATTTAAATTGGAAAAACCTCTGAAATAATTGAGTCCAAGCTTTTTCTGATTACTGCCTTGTCAACAGGACCACAGCACTGAATGCTGCATCTGGTCATTTCTTGAGCACCTCCAGGGTGGTGAGCCCACCACCTTTCTGTGCAGTCCATTCCAATGCTTAACAACCCTTTCCACGAAGAATTTCCTCCTCATGTCTGGTCTGAACCTCTTCCAGCACAGACTGTTGCTATGTGCTCTCGTCCTGTCACTACGTGCCTGGGAGAAGAGACAGACCCCAGCTTGCTACAGCAATTTGTGGGCATTGTTACAGAATGTCGGATTCAGGAAGACTGGAAGACACCAGGTCTTCTAGTCCAACCTCGATGCTCAAGAAGAGTGTCCCAAAAAATGTTACTCCAGATTTTGACCAGACAGCTTTTTAATATCTACAGGGAGAAAGACTTCTCAGCCTCTCTGGGCAGCCAATCACTCTCACAGAGAAGTTCTACTCCTTATTCAATTGTAACCTCTTGTGTTTCAGTTTCTGCCCATTGCCTCCTGTTCTATTCCTTGTCATTACCAAGGAGATCCTGTCGCTGTCCTATTGACGCTCTCCCTTGTATACATTGAGATAATAAAATAAGAACCAACCAGACAAATAAACTCACAAAGAAAACCCCAATTGCAGCCAAAATACATATTTACCAAGTCAAATTATGAGAAAAAAGATGTTACTAAATCTTGTTCCTAAAGGAAACTGCTCCTTGTCATGAGCAGAATTTCTTGGTTTTGTTTGGGGTTTTTGGTTTGTTGGTTTCCTCTTATCTTCTCCTGAAAGAGAAACCTGTGAGTTCATGATTATTTGCCTAATAGTGTATAACATATAGTTCAAGAATGAAGAAAATAGGCCAAATTGTTCTGCCATTTAAAAGGATTTTTATTCTGGATCTTAGATATCTTTGGGTAATAGGATATTTAAGAAAAGGGCAAACTTTTTGTGTTTCTTCTTTCTTACACACCAGAAAACAATCTATGTGAGACTATGTCAGCTTGTTCTATTAAGAGGAATAAAACTGACTAGGAGATAGAATCTATCCAGAAGATATAGTCAAAATCTTTATTTTATTAATTAATGTAAAATATGTTCTCTTTTCTTTTAAATCATTTTAAAAAACCCAAAACATCAAAACAAGACAATAAAACAAGACAATAAAACAAAGAAGATGTTCTTAATTACTTGTACGTACATGCATTCCTGATTTGGGGTATATTAAGTGATTTCTTCAGGCAGCTCTTGGGATTTCAACAAAGAGTAGTCTATGAAACCAAAACATCATTAGAGAGACATTTAGTTTATGTTGGTAGGTAATCCTGTGCATCAGGGCCTGGATTTCACAGGAAGATATTTCTTCATTGAAGACAATTTTGACCTAGTCTCTGCAAGACTCTTCCAATGCTAGAAATTTTTCTGAGACTAGAAACTAATTCCATCTTTAGAAAACAAACCATCAGAAGCCAGTCAGAAATCAATTGATGCCCATATAGAAACATATTTAGGAGTTACGTATATGTAATTCAAAAAAGATTTGATGCTATGAGACAAAATACATACATATATATATATATATATATATATATATACACACACATATATATATATGTGCACACATATATATAAAACCCACAATATTTATTAAAAATACTTTTGTTTTTTCCACAAAAATAACCCATTCATATTTTCAGTGATTTACAATTCTATAAAAAACTCCATCATTTGTTAAGTGTTTTGCTGTACCTAATTAGTGTATTTGCTATATTAACCCTGTTTTCTCTGCTGTGGTTTTCTAATCATATTTTCTCTTTCTCTCCTTGAAGATGTAGGAAAATTAGTCCAGTTTAGCCTGCCTATATACCTTTCTTTGTCTACTCTTTGTAGATTGTTGTAATCTCTCTACTACTATGTTTGGTTTTTAAAATGTCTTCATGACTTTAGAGTTTTTTCTTTATTTTTTTACCCTATGACTTCTCTTCTTTCTTTCTTAGCTCAGTTAGTCAGATCTTGGTGCCAATAACATCAAGAACCTGTGTTCAATCCCTATATGGGCCATTCACTTAAGATCTGGACTCTGTGATCCTTCTGGGTCTCTTCCTTCTCAGACTAGTTTGTGATTCTTTGTGATTTCTTCTCTTTTTTAAACTTTTCTTCCTTTTCCGTGTATTTTCTTTACTGCTTTCACAGTGAAAACTATATGTCTGTCCTGGGAACTAAATAATTCCATTAAAGGGTTCCTTCTTGGGAGAGGAGAGGAGGTAGAAATAAGACTTTTCTTATTTCAAACATTTTAGCAGCCCAAAAAACCTTACTTTTGAGATGTTTGTGGGGGCAGGGAAGTGAAGGATGGTAATTTTTTTGTTACTTATTCCCCCTGTAGAGACCCGAATGCCAATTGACTCCTCTCACAGCACCACCTACTGTGGTGGTCTAGCTGCAGGCTAGTGTGCAGAAAGATTAAGCTTTTTCATCTGTAGTGTTACAGTTCCTGGGAGGCTCCTGCACTGCTGTTTCGGTAAAGAGATTTATAGAAGCACTTGACGAATTTTAGTAATTTTTTTATCAGTCTGTAACCATAGAAATGTGTGTGTGGAGACCACTGCCATCTTAGGCACTGCTGCAATTTCTACAAATCATCTTACTTGTCTGCCTTATACCTTACATTATATCAAACTTTTCATTAGGAAGGAATAAGACATCTTATATACAGAAACAGTACCCTAGTGCATCTTTATGCTGGTCATGCAGTGCAGAACATCAAAAGAATGAGCTGGAAGAGCAAGGCAGGGATTTTGTAGAAGGAGTTCACCTGATTGGGTAAGGTTGACACAGATGAGAGTACAAAGCCCTTTGTTTCCTCCTTCATACGCATAGAAACATCAGGAAGAAAGAAGTCTAAGGGATCTAATAGTGGATATTTAATTGTCCTCAAGGTATTATTGATGCCTATTGTCCCTGAGATACTCTTTGGCCAAAAATACCTCCCAGCCAATTCAAGGTGGCTAAGAATTAATTTTTTGGGCTGAATGTCTTCAGAGACAGTTAATAAAACACCTGCTCTTAGTGCAAAAATTAATATGTAGCTATCGCTCTAGGGTCTTGTCCTGTGGCTCTTGGGATGTGAGATCAAAGTGATAACCAGTGGTTTCTGTTTAATTAACCAAGGTGACAGAACTGGGTGTTCAGTAGCTGCCTCCCAGAATTGCAATGTTCCTCTTCAGTGTCACAGAATCATTGAAAACCAGAATGGATCAAGTTAGAAGACACTACAGTGGATGATCTGGTCTCATCTCCCTGCTCCAGCAGGACTATCCCGAAGCACTGGGGACAATTTTGTGTCCAGAGCGGTCTGGAATATCTCCAGTGGGGGAGGCTCCACACCCTCTCTGGACAATCTGTTCAGGGCTCAGTCACTGCCCAGGACAGAAGTTCTTCCTCGTGTCCAGGTGGAATTTTCTGGGCTCAGTCCCTGCCCGTTCCTCTGCTGCCATTGCTGGGCCCCTGGAGCTGAGCCTGGGCCCTGCTGTGACCCTCCCTGCAGACAGGGACACACAGGGATGGAGTCCCTTCCCAGTTCTCTCTTCTAGATGCTAAACACCATCTCCCTCAGCCTTTTCCCATAAGAGAGATGGTCCAGATTCTTAACCATAATTGTCACCAATTGCTGGACCTACTTCAGGAGCTCTTGTAGTTAGGATCCCAGAACTGCTGTGTCTGTGTTGCTGTGTGCTAAATCAAGTTTTCCTGGAAAACTGGTTTGTTTATCTGTGCTTGAAGTGGTCATTTCCATTCCTTGTGTCTTTGTCTTTCCATCCATCGTCTTTAAGCTTTTTTTCTTTTTTTTTTTTTTTTTTTTTTTTTTTTTTTTTTTTTTTTTTTTTTTTAATTTTCCCCTAGGTTTGTTTGGTTTAGTGTTTTTTGGGGCTTTTTTTTTTTTTTGGGGGGGGGGGCAGGGGGGAAGTTGGGATTGGGTTATTCTGTTTTTTGTGGGTTTTTGTTTGGTTGGTTTTTTGGGTTTTTTTTGGCGGCGGGGGGTGGTGGATTTATTTTTGTTTCTTTTACCCATGGATATCTAGATCTCTGGGATTTAGATAGGTAAATGATTCTGAATTGCTTATGTTTATGATTGCTTATAGACAGTTACCAGTAGGTACAGTTATGGTACATCATAGCTACATCTCAAAACTTGAAGCTTGGTTGAAGGGTTGATATAATTACATTCAATGGCAAAAAACCTTCCTCTGTCAAATTAAAAGTATTTCAACGCTTTTTTTTCCCATCTCTTGGTTATCTTTTATATTTACTTTTGTGCTTTGAAAAACTACTTCACTGCTGCTTTGAATACCAAGGAACAGAGCTGTCAGTAATGCATTTTACTTCATGTGTAACCGCAACTCCACTGACTTAATACTGCTGCTCTTGATTTTCCTGAGTAGGAAAGGAGAACGGGCCATTTCTCAAGACACAGCCGCTTTGCATTTCATCCAAGTGATACTGTCACCAGTAGGTTTGAGCAAATCATCTTTCCGCAGCAGTGTCACAGTTCTCTCACGTGTAGTCCGCAGATACCTGTTCCAATCATTTGCATCTGCAGCATAAAGACACCCCATTTCAAAGACAGAACACTCTGTTTCAAAAGTCTCTGCAATGCAGCACAGCATAATTTGAAACTGAAGAAACTCTTCATACAGGATTACATCCATTTGCCATCTGACATTATTCAGACAGGATTGCTATATTATGCAGAGAATAATTACAAAATGCTATCCCTGTAGTACTGTGCTTTTGTATGTATTCAGATTATTAAAAATGGCTAATCTTAAAATCATTGCACATACAGTACAGTTAACAGCGGAGAGAGTCTCAGCTTTTGTATGTTGGTATAACAACATAACAGCTCGTGCAGTTAAGGTCCTGGCCTTATTTCCGCTCCATTATTGCATTGTTGTATACAAAGGATGAAACCCGTTTCTCCATTGCATCCTGCAACACTTGAGTAATTCTTCAGAAATAAAAGACGAATCTTGGTATCACATTGGTTTTTTTTTCTGTCTCAGCATTTGAATACCATTAGAGTCACAATTTTTTTTTTAATTCTGCAGAAATTTTCCAGCCACTGATACAGGATCTGAAACATGAGTCAGAGCACAAATGATTCAAAACTCTTAGCAACTCACAGCGGCTCTACCACATACCATATCACATTCTTATGAAACAGGACCAAACAGAAGTTTCTTTTTACTTCTGCCTGAAACAAAAGTAGACATCTAAAATGCAGGGCTTCATAGCTTTATAATCATAAATTCTTAGAATTATTCAAGTTGAAAAAGACCTCTAAGATCAGAATCCAACTGTTAACCTGTACAACAAATGTGTTCTTTACTAAAACAGATTCCCAAGTGTCACCTTCACGCACATTTTGAACAATTCTGGGTTAGTGATTCCACCACTTCCCTAGGCAACCTGTTTCTATGTCTGACCACCCTTCTAGTGAAGAATTTTTTCCAAATATCTTATCTAAATCTCCACCTGTGCAACTTGAGTCTGTTTCCTCTTGTCTGTCACTTGTTACGTTGGAAAATTACCTACCTGACTGCAACCTCCTTCCAGGGACTTGCAAAGTGAGATGAGCCTCCTTCACTCCAGGATAAATACCCTCAACTCCCCCAGCTGCTCAGATGTGTGCTCTGGAAGTGGTACAGACCTACTAATGATACAGATGTACTGAAAATTAGAACAGGTTACACATCGTTTTGAACAGGTAGAGACTTGACTCTGAGAGGATTACCTGATGTATTGATACTGTTCTCACTGGAAACAGCAAAGGTGGAAATCATCTTTCATTAACATGGAAACTTGGAGCTAGTGATCCACTTCCCTAACACCATCAACCACCACAGGCTGAGCTGAATAGTAACTTAACCAGCCTGAAAAAACATAACCATAATCACCAATACAGCAGGGCCTTAATGGTGGAATCTACATAGACAGAATAAATCCATGTAATGGAGAAGAGGAAACATTCCCCCAGCTTATACAAGGCAAGAAAGGAGTGGATCTGTATTTCCTAATATTATCCACTGTATTTTTGAAGAACAGTTTCATCTGATGACATAATTAGGGCAGGTGAGTGGGACTGATTTTTTAGAAATTAGTTAGGGAAGCATTTTCTACCCAGCGGTGGAATATAAGGTTAATATTGTAGGTGATTATAACTGCCTCATATCTCTCATGAACTGAGATTATATGGAAACCTGATATTCACTTATTATTTGCACTTCTACCAGGGCAGCCTTGTCTATCGAAAGTGAGAATATTCTTTTTAAATTTAAAATTATTTTGGTAAATCCACAAGAATATTTAAAAAAAAAATATTTTTTATATTTTCTGAGACAGTAGGGACAATATGGTATTTATGTTTCTCAAACTCAGCATCATAAATTCAATCTGCCATCAGCTAATCTAAATGAATTGTGTGGTCTATAAATGCTGAAAGAAGAATCCTCTCCTGTTGTGCAGCATCTCCAACCACAAGTGGTTCATTACAATAAAGGCAAATGATAACCCTTTTCTGTACCACACACAAATCCAGAAAGAGCTGTACAAATCCAACATATAAGATGTGAAGATTGCACAAGGTTTATGCCTTCAAAAAGTGTGAAAGCAACCACAACCTCAAATGAAACTGCAGCATGAAGCCCATTCGAAATGTTATTCAGTTAAGCTCTATTTATTGCCATCAAAAACAGCACACACAGGGACAGACAAAACAGTCCTGTTTCACAAAGCACAACTGGGATCAGCTGACTGGAACTCACACTTATGTTCACTGAAGGGCCATATTCTCATTTGTGCTCCTTGTTCCTATTTAGAGTTAATGGTAAATGCCTTTTCCTTATCAACTGTCAAATCGTCAGAACACACTTTGTATATTCGAGGCTGGAGGATTCAGGGGGTGTCAGAGGAAGGGGGAGGACCATCTGCTTTGTTGACAGAAGTTTACTCCCAATATTTTATACTTAGTAATTATTCAAGGTCCCTTGTATTTTGTGTCTCCCAGAGAGGAGGTATTAAAAATGCCCACTATTAAACGTTTTTCACATAGAAAGCAGGATTTTATGACCCTGTAACTGCAGGATCAGTGGTTTTACACTCTAGCCTCTGCAATAATGTGTGCCTGGTTCCCCCATGCAGGCCGTGCTGTGGTTAGTGTTGATTCAGTAAACAACATTTTGTTTCATCTCTATGGATATTAAGTCTATAGAGGACAGATTGCATTTGCTGATAGAGCCTCATAGTCTTAAAGCACACTTGACTAATTCTAGCTATCATTTGGTTTTTGTTGTATTTTAAACTAGGGCAGAATTTTTTAAAGAGACATAAAGCAGAAGAAAGAAAAGCAAGGAAGAGATGTGAATTGAAGCAAAAACAATGGCATTAAAATTTTTAATGAGGGAAAACCTGCCCCAAACCCTTTTTGAGTGATTGCATAACAGAAACATTTTAAGGAAAAAAAAATCCCCCAAAATACTCAGGTGGATATCTGAAGCATAAATTATTTTTATTTCTATTAACAGAAAATGCAAGGGGTTTTTATTTCCTATTTTTCACCCTTTATATTTAGATGTCATGTTCATTACTTATGTGGCATCTGAACAATTGTTTTCCCTCCTCTGGACTGGCACATGGTTTATGAAATTTCATGACACTTTTAATTTACCAATGCTGTTAAGAAGTTTACATTAAAGGTACAGATGAGAAGCAAATTTGCCTGAAATTACACAGCTACCAGTGAGAACAAAGGACTGGCCTCAGAAAGCAGGTAGTGACTACAGGGATCTCTTTCAGGGCTCTATTCCTGTTTTCTTTGAGTATTGAGGAGATTTCTCCTGTGTGGAATGGGAAAAAAAACAACTTATGTCATATTCTGATCTTAATCTTGTTGCCTACCTAAGTGCAACAATGGCTATAAGGCAGAAGGAATATCGATCTCTTCCCAGTGCTGAAAGGGAAGGCAGACAGTGGCAAAAGAGAAAAATTTGTGAGCTTGTCTTGGTCACCAAAGCGACTACCCCAAAATTCCATAGCTATATCAGTTCTTGAAGAACACATTGAGGTTGTGTCTTTGTGGTAGCATCAGTATTTCCATCTCTGAAATATTAAGCACTTCTGATAAAATTTCTATTTAAAGATCAGGTTACGAATTAACAGCTGATAAAGGTAGATCTTCCATCCGTCTGTCACCCTTTTGATGGCTGAAGAATTACTTAGGGAGAAATGTATGTACCCAGTTTGTACCCAGTTTGTACCCAGTACTAAGACCAAGATTTCAGCCTTTGAGTAGAGAACTTAAATCTTAATACAGAGATACTGATTTGACCCCTTTTTCACCCTCCAGATGTGTGCTATGCACATTTGCCCTCTTCTAGATCTGTCTGCCGCAGACTAGGATTCATAAACCCTTGCTCAGAAACTTGAATATTTTACCATTCCTTGAAGGTAAGAAGACCTTGTGAGGGTTTTCTGAGAAATTACCCACTAAATTACGCATTCCTGTTGCTTTCTAATCAGGTTTTTTTTGTTGTTGTTATTGATGTTGGGGTGTTTTTGTTTGGTGGAGCTTTTCTAGGCTCTTTCAGCAAACTTATTCAGCTTTCAAGCGCTGAAGATTCAATTTTTGATGGCTATATCCTCATTTATAAAATTATGTTTTTACCACTTTCCTTGGTTTACAGATCTTTTTAGCAACAGTGAATGTTTCATCCTTGTAGAAAAGCACTAGAAAGGTCTGATTCCTGAGGTCACATCATTCTGTTTTTTCAAGCTACATCTGGGTAGGAGACTGTAGAACCAGAGAATGTTAAGGGTGGGAAGGGACATTAAAATATCATCTAATCCCAAGCCCCCTGCCATGGGCAGGGACACTTTCTGCTAGACCAGATTGCTCAAGGCCTTATCCAACTTGGCCATGAACACTTGCAGCATGGAGACATCCACTCTCTCCCTGGGCAACCTCTTCCAGTGTCTCACTCCATCCACAGAAAATAGTTTCTTCCCAATACCTAACCTAAATTTCCCCTTTCTGTTTGTACCCACTCCCCTTTGTTCCTACACAGTATAGATGCAGGATCCCTCTCTAGCTTCCCTGTAGCCTCCTCAGATACTGGGAGGTTCCTATGAGTTTTTCACTCAACCTTCTTTTCTGCAGGATGGAAAGTCCCAACTTTCTCAGCCTGTCCTCACAGGGGACATGTTCCAGTTCTCCTATCAACTTTGTGAATTTTTCTGGACTGGCTCTAGCAGTTCCATGTCCTTACCTCGAGAGCACCAGAACTGCAGTCAATTCTTTAGATGACGTCTCACAAGAGCAGAGTAGATGGAGAGAGTTCCCTCCCTCAACCGCTACCTGTGCTCCTTTGGATGCAGCCTAGGATACTTTTGGCTTTCTGGGTTGTGAGTGCTCACTGCCAGCTCAGGCTGTTTTTCTTTTGCCATCACCTGCCAAGTTTTCTGCAGGGCTGCTCTCAATCACTTCTCCACCCAACCTGTAGGTGGGTCTGGGATTGCTGCAATCCCGGTCTAGATCCTTACACTTTGTCATATTGAATTCTGTGATGTTTACATGGTGTCACGTGTCTAGAAAGACCTTTTATAAAGGTCAGTCTTTCTGGATCCATCCCTTCCCTCCAATGCATTGACCACACTACAGAGCTCAGTGTTGTCAGTAAACTTGCTGAGATGCCCTTGATCCCAGTGTCCCTGTCACCAACAAAGATCCAGAACTGTGTCAGCCCTGGCATTGACCCCTGAGGGATACCACTCATCACTGCTCTCATCAATGAGCTGTTGACCACACTCTTTGTGTGGTTAACTCAGATTATCTAAGTTAATTATTATCCAGTATTCCAGGTCAGAGAATGATTTGTACCTCTTTTGACAACGGATGGCTGTCCATTCAAACTTATTCAGTGATACACACCCATAAAAATCCACAAGAATACACACATCCTTCTTGCACGCATCATCTGTATTTTCATAAGAAAGAAAGAAAATAAACAAAAAGGATGGAATAGAAATACTAGAAATTTTGAATACCACTAATGAGGTGTCTTTTCTATCCAAGTTACCCAAGCTCATTTTCTACTATGAATAATCTTTGCTGAAAGTAATGTCGCTTAGTATACCTGTCTTTCTATCTATTTACATAAATATATACATAAAACTAGTTACACTCACAAGCTTCCCATGACAGTAGTCTGCTGTATTTTTTCCACACATCCTCACATTCTCCCCTCCCCTCTTTACCCCTACCAAGTAACTCCTGCTGGGGAGATGCGCCAGCCAACTCCCTTGATGTGTCCTGCCCCAGAGATGGCAGCCAGATGGCCTGACATCTGCAGCAAGAAGAGCTGGCAGGTCGCCCTGAAATCTCCCACTCAAGGGAGCTGTTGTTATATACTGAAGTCCTTATCCCTGGAAAGACTTCTTTGCATAAAATATATAATACATGATAAAATGCGATAAATCCTGAAGAAAAGGAAAGCAAATAGTATTTTGAGACTACTTACCACAATCTCAGAAGCAGCTTTTCCCCATGGGCAATATTTGTGGTGGAAGCCCACCAAGTCTGTCATCATTCAGCACTTAAAGACAATATGTGCCGTAACACACACCATGAATTGCAATTTTTGTTGACACGCATTAGAGGAGGGCATGGTGTGTACAAATGGTGGAACAGAAGTGGATCAACCCAAAGAGGAACAATTACAACTTACGTATGTTCTGTCACATCTCCTGATCATGATTTAAGTGCATTGCACTGCTTCGAGAGTATGCATTTTGGGAACTGTATGGGAATTCAAATACTTTTCAAACAGAGGCTAGTTTGCACTCCATTACTATGAGGTTATGCAGAGAGACAGAAAGGTTGACAGAGTTCTGAAAGGGTAAAAAGTAGAGGGAAATAATGTTAATAATATAAAACCCCTCTATAAAAAGTATTTTCTTTTGCTGAAGCAATGAAAAATGTTGTAGCCTCATACACCACCTGTGCAGGATTCAAAGTGAAATATCCCTAAGGGACAGCTAGAATCACTCTGGCCCACTTAGAACCATCTCCATTGTTATCTCCACTGAGTCTCTGGGTATTCATTTTTACATATAAACCAAACTCTGAAAGTACTTCCTTACTGGAAAACTAAAAAAAAAAAAAAAAAAAAAAAAAAAAAAAAAAAAAAAAAAAAAAGAGAGAAAAAGAGGTGAAAGAGGTGCCTGGCAACTTGTCTTTTAAAAGTAATAAAAAAATTAAGTAATGTAAGAACAGTTAGAGGATTTGAAAAATAAAATTACAAGGAAAAGAAAAGAAATAGAGAAAGCATAGAAGAAACAGCAATCAGCATATTTCAGTATCAGTATGAATTTTCTGCATATCTCATAATATTTGGAAGAACTCTTCATGTGTGTATAAACTTACAAAGCTCAAATCTGAGCTCTGAAGGACCTTTTTATTTCAGATGAAAATCAGAATGCTATCTATGCACTCATTCTCAACCTAGAATTCTCCAAAGGTGAAAACCAAGTTCAATGTTAATTTTGTTGCAAAAGAGCAAAACATCTTTTGCTAAATTCAGAGATAAAAAGCAAACAGTATCTGGCAGGAAAAAAAAACTACCCACCAACAACCCAACAAACCAAAAACAACTACCAACATAAATCACTCAAACCAATCCACAGGTCAAATACGTTACATGCATATTTTTCTCCTTTTGCTGTCCAAAGCAATATCCACAAACTCGTTAGTGTCTTCCCATATAGACAGCCAGACAATATACTCCAGCTATTTTATACAACTACTATTAACATCTCTTGCCCAGAAGGCAGTGACAGACAGAGAGAAAGAGCAAAGAAATAACTTTCACAGTTTTTGGTTTTCCCAGCTATCAATCAAATTCCCCCTGACATTGCTTCATTTATGGATTATTGCAAAAACAGTGAAACAATGTACAATGATAATGTTGTAAAGCTACAGAAATGAAATTGGTAGGAGTAACCCATTTCTCACTGTGTTCCCAAGCACCTCTCCACTCTGAATCCCCAGCATTGTTTAAGCTTCAGTTCTATATAAGAAAGCTAATCAAATGACACTCAGGAAAATTGACTTGGGTTTTCAATCTAGTTTCAGATCTCTATTGTACTTATTTCAAATAGCATTTGTTATTCTCTGCATATCCTTAGGAACATACCCTGTCAAGAAATGCCATACAACTTCAAACCATGCTTTTTCCCACCTCTATAACTTTTTATGTATTCCCTTTTTACATTTTATTACAGCATAACATCTAAAAATGAAATAAAGATTATAGGCAACTCTTCAGGACTTGTAGTTCTGCAGCTTGCCCTGAATATCAAGTATTGTTGATAGGAACTTGCTGCTCCACCACTATAAATTGCCCAAATCTCCCCACTGACCATCACTGTAATTATTTCTATTTGGAAATGAAAGATTTTATCTGCAGACTGATTTTTCTTTTCTTTATGTTTCCCACTCCCTTTCTTGTCTATCTTTCCCCCATTCACCTGGACTGTGAATTTTGTCTTGATAGTGGATTTAAAGATTAAATCTGTATTTATTTACCATAGTTATCTCTAAAAGTGAAAGGAAACAACAGATTGCAGGGGGAAAGATGTAAAAGAAAACAGGGAAAAGTATGAAGGAAGAAGGCAAGAAATCATGGGGAGGGAAAATGCACAGAACAGCCATCCCAGCAACTAATTTAACAGGATTTTTTTTTTTCTCCTCAAAGTCCAAAACCAGAAATAAAACAGAGGTAGTTACTCCCTTTGCATCCAACACCTAGGGGTATTGGTAGGATAGGCACTGAAATTTAAAACACTCTTCCTATAACCCTTTATAGCCTAAATGTGTCAGAATCAGAACAATAGGTCAAATTTAGTGCCTGCAAAAGCCATGTCTGAGGAATAACTTACAATTGAAATCAAAACAAATCAGAACAGAAAAGTCAACAAATCAATAAAGAATAATCAATGTCACAGCATGAATTAGAGATGCAGGCCAAAAGTACATAAAAGAGGAAGATTCAGGGGTTTATTGTGTAGGAGCTGGGTTCAAATACAAAGTCAACAACACAGTTGCAATAAATGGGAGTAATTTATTTATGTCAAAGAAAAATGTCAGGGAGAAAAACTAGAGTTTGTTATTGTTTTATTTTCCTTTAGACTTTGGACTGAGATTCAACTGTTGTGCAGCCTCCATTTCCAAGACTGCTATTGATTTTCCAAGAGACAGAAAAGTGCTGTTCTCTGCCAGGGCCTGGCTTTTCTCCTGAGCAGAGAGGAAGAATAATTGTCCTTTTGTCCTCATTTCTTTACACAACACCTATCCTAACCAGTGTGGTATGGTGCTGTGAATAGATTTGCATCACATGGAGATTATACAAGTAAAAAGAATGTTGTGCTGCTTTCCAGAAATTAAATTTAGAGCCTTAAGAAAAATGTAGGAATGATAAGAGAACATTCTGCTAGTCTGCTAACTAGAATTACTAAAAAGCCTTTACTAAAGCATCATACTGATGGGTTTAAATTGCTTCTGATTATAGAATTTGTTCCTTCTCTGGGAGATCTTCGTGGAGGTTTCTGTTTCTCTGTATTGTTTGAAGGTTCCTCAAAGCTGAGAATAATCCTGACAAGTTCACCGAGAGGTTGAAAAACAATTATTTTTTATTTATATGCCACTTGTTTCAACAAATTTGTTTAAAAATTCACAAAGAAGTTTTTAAATTGAAAAGTGCCAAACACCTGTCAAATACTGACAAGCTGGGGATTCAGTTATCCGTAAGAAATATGAATTCTCTGCTGTTGTGCGGTATACACACACACACAAACACTCACACAAAGGTATTTAACTTCACTGAAATAAACCCCCCCTTCTTCCCTGTATTAATTGCTAAATAGCAGATAAAAGATTTAGTAGAATTTTGGAATGGTTGGATAATCAGTTTCTTTTGGGATATAATGTATGAACAAATAAATACAGTTACCTCTTTATATACTGTTAATATATTGAAAAAAATGCATTCATTTTACAAGCAGATGATTCATGCATGTCATACACACCCAAACTTTTAGATAAATGGACAAATGAGGATTTATATATATTCTTCCATTTCTATGGTGTACTCATTTCCAGATTTTCAGAGAAAGTCACTGAGACTAGTTCAAAGTTCTTCGTGGATAAAAGCAGAATATATACTAGTGTACTTATTTATATACCACTTGTTTAAATGGCATATTAGGATAACAAAACTTTGTGAATTTTTTAGCAAATTAGTTTAAAAAAGGGGCATATACTTATATGAATGTAAATAATGCCCTGTAACTTTCACTACTTTAGACTTCCTGTCCACCATCCAGAAACACAAATTTCGTTAGTTGCCTAAAGGCAGTTGCATCCAATAGCAAATTAGTTACAAAACAATTTAAAAAATCATATGATTTTATGACTTAATATGATTTAATAGAAAAAATTGCTCTGTGGCAGGATAAGTCTGGTAATTTTTTAGCCTTTTTTAAAAATTTATTTTTAGTATCATCACATTTTATGAGATTTTGTGGTATGGTTGCTTTTTGTACAATTTTGTTTCTATTCAGTCTGTCTTTGTAATCTCATGCTATTATCTTTATAGACTTTATAGAGTGCAGCTTTATTGTCAACACATGCCAGGACAAGGCAGGACCATTGCAGTTGAACCAGATCAACCTGCTGATCTGAGGGAAGAGTAATCAGTTTCTCTCAGGGGCTGGTTTGGATTGGCTCAAAAGCCTTCATGTGGAAAACACAAGTGAAATTGCAAAGAATGAGAGAATGTTTGTTGTATTTTCACCAATAGCACAAAGATCAGCCTAAGCTGGTTCTGAAATTTTTTCTCAGTTCCACTTTCATCCTTTTTGTATTCAAGATTAATAAAAGCATATTGGCATTCCAAATCTTATCCCTTACTACAGTTTTTATTCTTCCTTCATATTAGGATAACTTCTTATTCTTCAATTGCTTATTTAAAGAAATAAGCTTCTCTATTACCTTTCTTTCATAGGACATTGCTGTATAACTCTCTGAATTTATTGAAATATTTCTTTCTCAAGCCTTATTTATGAATTCTTTTATTTTCTCTTCCTCCTTCTTAACTATCATGAGCTTTATCTTTTTGTTGTGCCATTTGTCTTCCAGATTGTTAATCGGTTCCTCATTTTGGATGAGATGATTCAATTAAGAGCCTCTGCATAGAAATGAATTATTCTCAGCACATCTGTGGGATGGTGGAAGTTTCATTCCACCAGGAAAGTCTGTTTGTTACGAGTGTACATGAATGTCTATTATGGAAGCCAGTTGAGGCTGAGGTTTATATCTCCCTGAAAATGTTTTTAATTTTGCTGTATATGACTCAGTTAACCCACCCAGGCTTCTTTCATACTCAGGGGTGAGAGACAGGCACTTTCAGATTAAAGCCCTGTTTAGGGGCTTTCATGCATTACATTTCAAGTAATGCATTTCATTACAAGTACAGTTCTTGTACTTGTATCTGAAGTACCTGTTTCTCTGTTGGATTCTGAAGAGGTTCAGCCTGAATAACTCAGATGTCTAACTTTTGGAAATCTACAGTTAATGAAGTAAATCCTGTTACCAATGAATTGAAATATTTCAAAACTGAAGTGAAATCAGATCTGATTTTGAAGCTTCATTTTTAATTTCCTACAGACAATGGACTTCAGTCCGTCATTAAATCTAAGAAACTGTATAAATATTATTTTTAATCCTACTGCAAGAATAAATTAGAATTAATATAAAGAAGCTGGATAGGAAACAAATTACCTTGTTTCCTTAGTAACTTCTTCAAAGTGTATTCTTTCAAATCAGCTATATTATGAAGCTGCATTCTCTTGAACCCTCTATAGAATGATACTAAAATTTTATCTGCCTGATGAATTTTAATATTTTTGAAACTTTAAGATTTAAAAACTTTAAACTTCAGTTTAATTTAAAAACTGCCATTAAATCTTTTTGTTTGTTTGTTTGGGTTTTTTCACTGTCAGTTTGGGAGGGGGGTTTTTGTCTTCTTCTCTTTCTTGTTCTCTAAAGACGGACAAGTAAAACTTAAGTTTCTTATTGTCTCCCCCTCCTGTGGCTACACAGTTATGCCCAATTATTAGAATATGCAATTCACTTTGGCCTCCAACTTTATTCTTAGATGGCCAACACAGTTCTCTTTGTGTTCTAATTTCAGAACAGCTGGAAGACACAAAGCCATTTCTATAATGTGCATGTCTATCATGGATGTGGACTTAAAAACAGACTCATCTTACTTAGGACACTGCCAGACTTCAGTAGGGTAAAATCACAGCAGTTTATACCTATTGAGAACACACATGATAGTCTATTTACTGAGAAATGAGCTGTGATTTAGGAAAGTTCTTGATAACAACATAATAAAGAGATTTTCTAATGGTTAGCTCCAGAAATGTGCATATTAAAATAGTTGGCATTGGACATGTGGAACTAAAAGATGTCATATTGAAATGAGTTCCACTTCTGAAACCTGGGTTACTTCCATCAATACAGAGAATTTCTGCCTCTGTATTTACCTATCTGGAGCCTAGGAATAATGTTTTGTCTCTTGGCTCTTTCAAGGCTTAATTAATGAATGCATGTTTTACAGCTAGTTGAGAACCTCAGATAAAAGGGGCTATAGAACTGCAAAGCATTATTATGTTGCAGGAAGCCTGGTTTTCTTTTACATCAGAAAAACAAGACTTTGTGAAGACTTAATTGGTTTGTTTTTTTTTTTAATTTATAAAGAGGATTAAGAAAACTGAGCCTATCTAAGTCTCCCTACTGGTAAATAAAAACAAAAAGAAATAAAGACTAGAAGCAAAGAGAGGATTTATAATAAAATAAATAAATATATCCAAAGGGTAGTACACAAGTAGCTGTTTAGAAAATAAAGGACCAGATCTTCTGAGCAATGAAGTGGTACATTAATAAGAATAAAATTGGAGGAAAAAAAAAAAGTTATAGAAAGGAAATTTTGGAAATAATCACATTTAATCAGTTATCCTAACTCAGATTCCCAGAGATAAACAAGAGTTTAAGAAAATCATTGAAGACAGATCCACTCTTTCTGTGGTCTTAGATATTTTATACATAAGGTAATACCTTACATAGACATTAACAAATCATTCTGGGCTACCTGAAAGAAAAGAGTAGGTCTATTATTTTGAGTCAGTTGGAGAACACTGTAATGGTAGCAAGCACTAGAAGATTAAAACCAAATCACTTACAGATGGAAATCAGCAAAACTCCATCTAGACTAGCTCTATTGTTACAGCTGTGCCAATTGATGGCAGCTGAAACCTGGTCTTCAAATATCACTGTAACTTTGTTTATGACGTTAGAGTGGACAAAAGAATAAGCTTTCTTACGGACTTTCAAGGACTAGGTGCCAATTTGCTAATACTCATGTCACTACACTTTCTCATATTTGTGTTTTCCTGTTACCAGCCAAAACCAGTGACAACCCGTGACATGCTGAAAGAAGCCATAATGAACTGATGTGTTATGAACCCTAAAAAACCCCTTATATTCAGATTATATTCTATGCTCAGTTTTAGGCATTTGGATTTTAAATATTTAAGTCTTGGGGTTTAGAATTGGTTGGGAATTTGAAAAGTTATTTTTGTGGTATTTTTTTTTAAAGTCAGAGCTAGTTTATTCTTATTTGTTCAAAATCAGATGCATTTTTAGCCTAGCCTCTTGAGAACAGGGAGTATATATGACCTTTTGATGTATGCTTGTACACTAACATATATCTCTTCCTGTGTTTTGCCCAAATCTAAGAAAAATTTGAAGAATAAAGTGATATTAATTTATTCCTAAAACCATGATAATGTATGGCTGTTTAAAGACAAGAGAATTTTTTTCACATAGAAAGTTTAACACAATTTTGCATCCCCATCAAACGTATCCTGCATTAGCTATCAGAGAATCCACACATGTTTTCATTGGCTTTACTTCACTCAGTCATTTTTACTGTTTTTCTAAACCTGAAGAATTTTGCTCGCGCAAAAAGCAAAACATGGCCATTTATAGAAACAAGTGATACTAGATACAGGCAATCACCTTGATTTCTCATACTTTTTTTTTTTAAATGTTTAATTTTAGGAAAGAAGGCCTTCCTCTTTGTGTTAAAGGTTCCATTGCAATTCATAAACAATATTTAGTCGCAATTTTTTATTCAAGTGAAAGATATTATTTATCTTATAAACTAACATTTTATAGCTCAGTGGTGTCATTTCAATAGCTATGTGGTGCTTATCTTTGAAAATTATCATCTGTCAAGTAGAAGCAATATGGATATTTCACTGCCCGGATTCACCATCATCATTCTTATTCCAGAAACAGATAGATAATTAGAACAAAATAAGCTTGACTTCAAGTGGTAGAAGACACAGAAGAGGGTGCCTATGATGGCCAAGAGTAGTTTTGTTGGAGAAGGAAATTGAAGTAGTTTTGTTGGTTTAACTCTGAGAAAGTTGTTCTCAGCAGTCCATGACACACAGCTAAAAAGAAGTCTTCTGTCAATTGGCTTCAAAAATCTGAGTAATTGTTTAATCTTCCTGTGCAAAACTTTATATGATTGGCAATCTGAAAATACTGAAAAACAGCTATCCAGCAGATAAAAGCTGACTGGCCCAAACATGTCAGCTAAACATGAAGGACAGCTCCTTATTCCCAAGGACAATATGTGCTCCAGGAAGGGCCACATCAGACAAACAGATATCTTTGGGAGTAGAAAAATTTCATTCTAAAAAGAGAAGCTTCCAGGGTCATGAAATCTATAACTACAATTTAGAACTAATATAGTCCACTCCAGGCTTTCCTCTTTTAAGGACTGTTTTTGAGTGCCATGTAGGCACTCCTCTTCCTTTGAGTTTGCTTAGAGTTACTAAGAGGATATTTCTGTAGCTTTAGGCCTATGGATTAATGGATTAACTTTCAAGATGTTTAGTGAATGTAGTCACTTTTTGACTAGGTGAACCAGAGATGAAATGTCCCACATATTCCACATAATCACTATTAAATTGTATATTAGGAAATGTTCTCCTTTGTCTTTTTATTCACTTAGGAGGAATGGGAAATGTAAAGAACAATGCTGTAATGACACAAAAAATTATGGTTTAATGAGTCTTTTCATGTCTCTTCCCTATTCTACTTGTGTATATTTTATTTAATACACATAAAAGAGGCAAATAGAAAGATAGGGGCATGAACAGTCATATCTTTGATAGAAAGAAAATGGTTTATGAGCTCATGGTCATTCTTTGTTTATATTCTATTAACAATTTTCTTTATATCACAATTACCGAGCGTGTAAGGCAAATTCTTACACACACATAAATTAAGGAATTATCATCTCTGGGAAACGGTTTTAAGCTTTGTCCATCATTTGCATGTGTTGGGATGATCATGGTGGTGAATTTAATAATTGGCTCAGCACATTTAGTTATTAAATGTAGCTGCCTTGGAATTGAAGGTGAGGATATGCCAGACAATGGCAGAGAGAAGCCAAATAGCTGGAGTAGAGAAGAACAACTCTGATTGCTTTTATATGCATCCTACGTTAAAGAATCGTGAATTGTTGCCTGCGGAGCTTAAAAGTTTGATATTCTTTTTTTCTCTGTATAGGAAATCATGGTGATTGCAAATCCTAAAGCACTAAAGTTATTTAGAATAGAAGCTGTAAATATATACAGTGGAAAATAGGCATTTTCTTTGCTTTATAGCTCTAGAGGATTAAAGCAGGATTAAAAGGAGAAGAAAATAGATTTCAAAGCTCTTATGTTTTCTGCTACTAAGTGTCACAACTATTTTATTTTTTGTTTGTTTCTGGAAGATAGAGAAAATCCAAAACAAAGGAAGAAATAACCACAGAGAGTAAAAGGTGAAATTACAGAATAATAAAATAATATTAACAGTAGAGACATACACACATACATATTTACATACATGTGCATGTTCTTTTATACAAGTAAGCCTTACATTTTCGCAGAATTTTATTTCTGAAGGAACTCCAAATGTCTAATTGAATCGTGTACTGGGCATTTACTGTAGAATCAACTAATGTTTGCAATATTACTTTTCCAGTTTAATTTAAATAGTATTCTAAAGTAAACAGAGCTAAAAACAAATTACTAAAGATACTCTCAGAAGACGTAAGAGAAATAGGAAAATGTAGTTGTAAATTCTTAGGAACTGCAAATTATCTATGTTGCTACTTCTCTAATTTCCTGAACATAAAACAAGGCTAAAAACCTAAAAAATACCCAGTTTTACAAAGCAGCACTTAAATAATATGCTATATTTGCATGCGGAATATAATTTTTATTCACCCTAAGGCTATTTTACCTTCCTTTAGGGATGGTTAGGGCTGAGAATGAAGCAGGAACAAAGGTACCTAGAGTTACTTTAATGTCTTTACATTTTGCTTTCTGTAGTTTCACAGTACAGACTCAAAACTCACTAGAGGTAATAGGAATCTGTTTATTAACAAGAAGAGAATAATGGGAACTGGGGAGTTTCAACTCAATTGAAATTGATGGGGCTTGAGGGTATGCAACATCTTGTGGTTGGTGCAGAGCCAGAAGTTCCTGTTTCATGGCTGAAAAGTCCACTAATTATATTTTCAGGATGGGGTGGTGGCTTTTTGATTGGTTGGTTGGTTGTTTTTCTTGTTTTGTTTTGGGTTTGGGGTCTGGTTTTTTTTGTTTTGGTGGGTCGTTTTTTGGTTGTTTTTTGGTTTTTTTTTTGTTTGTTTGTTTTGTTTTGTTTTTGTTTTTGATTTGTTTTTGGTTTTGTTTTTGTTTTTGTACTTGGTTGGTTGGTTGGTTGGTTGTTTTTTGAGAGATTGTAAATTATGTACAGATAAACTACTGATGATATGCAGTGAAGTGTGCCTGCTATTGGGGACTCCATGGTGTTGCATATGTGGCCACTGGCATAGGGGTTATTTAGTATGCCCAAATGGAAGGGTGCAGCTGAGAGCTGGCTCGTCATCTGAACAAGGGCATCAGTGGAGAGCAGAGTGAGCAGAAAGGATATCCTGATTCTGCACTTTCTGCATGGATTCATAACTTTCCTCTCTATAAAGGATTACTGACAACCTTCCCCGAGGGGAGCAAGAAAGAAACTAAGAGGGAATTTTATCAGAGTATCAACAATATCCACATTGGATGAAGAACAGAAGAAATGATTTTTATAAATTTATTTTGACATTTGTACCTTTTAAGGGAATTTGGGGAACATGTAGATGAAAAGCACAATTTAGTGTTTTTTTTTCTCATGTATAAAGAAAAAAGCGGAGAAGCTCAAAAGTTCATGGCTCAAAAGGATGGGGATCTGCTAATTCCACAAGTTATCCTATGTCACCTCCCCAAACACCCATACAAAAGCATTTCCTGACTTCCTGGCTTGATCAAAGCCTCCACCAAAGGACTTTCACATCAGCCTCTCTGTACCTACAAGATGACTTGGCAGAGAAGGGAGTGTTTCTGTTCCATGTGGTCAGCAGTGGGCACATAGCATCACTCAGTGATATGAAACCTTCGGCAGCAACTGTGCCATAAACACATGACTATGGAAAGAAAAATGTTCTGACCAACTCGAGTGTCACTAAAAACTGTCCAGATAGGGTTCAGAGCAAAAGGAGACATCCTTATCAGATACATCCTTATCACATGTAGAAAGACAGTGTTGACCACTCAACAAGACTTTCAACTATAAATAAGTAAATATCCCACAGCTAGCTATTATGAGAAGACCAAAGAGTACTTGTGTTTGACAATTCCTCAGGTGTGAAGTATGTAAATTCTATATATTTATAACTGCCTCAAAAATATTTCTGAGAATTTCCTCACATTTCTACAACAGGTAATAACTGATTCTCCTCACTGTATCACAGCTTATTCAGAAGAAAAAGAGAGCTAGATAGATTGAATTTTGTGGAATTTTTCACTGAAAGCCAAGATGAGACTTCAAGCAAGAACTCCTTTCCTTATTCCCAGTGTAAAAGACCATGGGGGTCTTTTACACTGGGAAATGTGACAAAAGCCATTATATATCCAATGTGCTGACTTCAGTTACTTTCTGAAACCCCACTTTGTGCATAGCAGGGAGAATATTCCACAGTGGCCAGTTCCATGGGCTATAAGGCTGCTTTTCGCTGTCGCAGCACTGTAAAAGAGCCATGGTGTAGCTGAGAATTGTGCCTTACAACTGCCTGTGCCACTGGGATGCATCCCTTTGGACGGATTAAAATGCCTAAAATGAGGGATGTAATGTAACGAGGAGAGCACATGGAAAGACAAGAAATATAAAAAAGAGAAAGGAAAAGAAGTGATTTTGAAGAGGACTAATAAAGTATATGTCACCCTGCTGATTGTTTTTTCTTTTCTTCTTTTCTATTTTTTTTTAGCTCAAAATGCTTCCTACTCTCTGGTGTCTTACTTGACAGCAAATGAATTGAATTGAAAATATCTGTTTGTATCCTATTAAAAAGGTGAAGTTTTAAAGGCATTTTGTCCCACTATAAATTTGAAGTGATGAAATATAAAAGTAAATATTTTTGCCAGTCTAGTCTGCCCTTTACAGTCTTGCTTTCCTCTAGAGAAACAAAATCTGCTGGCTCTGGATTACATCCATTTGCAATTGCCAACAGATTCTCTCTGATGAATCTTCAAGCGGTTGAGTCGGGTTGGACAGGCAAAATGTCCATCTGTACCATCCCTAATGGATGTAACAAAGCTTGGAATGCATTCACAGTACCAGCGCAGTAATCAAGGGAGCAGAGAACTAGTAGAAATTCCAATTTTTATTTTATATTATATATTTTTTAGTCTTGCTCTATTTCAATTTAATTTATCTTTTAATATGGATTCAATATTTTCTGCATTTCTTTGCATGGGAAATAGTGAAGTACTTTTACAAAGCCCAACAGACTGGATGCTTAGGGGAAATTTTTTCAATGCAAAGGCAAGTGTAGGATTTAATCGATCAGCTTCTGTTGATGTTTCTGAGAGTCATGCAGCTAAAACTCTGCATGCTGCTTTGAAAAAATACCCCTAAAATGTCACAAATCTGGTGGGCAGAAAGCTGCAGGAGATAACAATGATACATCTGTCTGTTTGTCTAATTTTAGGAAGATTACCTTCATCGTATCTGATGACAGTGTATTTTGGGGGAAAATATTTCTATCAAAATAGTACTAGCTGTCTAGAACTTTCCTATATTCCAATTTTTTAAATTCAATGTGTATATTTTGTAGGAAGATTTTTACTTTCCTCATGAAAGAATATATATATGTTTATATATATAAATAAACTAACTGCAAACTAAGTCAAATAAAAATTCTCGAACTCAATGGTTCAAAGCACTTCCCTTTGAAGAATTCATAAGGTACAAAGAAAGGCTTAGTCTGAGAATAACACTGTGGTCTGAAATAATTCAGACTGAATTTGACCTTTGCTGTAGTTTCCTGCTCAGCATGACCTATAAAAGCCGTCCATGAAACCTCTATTTCTTCTCCATGGGAGGTGGAGGGGACACAGGGTTGCTGCACAGAACAGAAGAGAGACAGCATACAAAGTCAAAGAAGAATAAGAAGTGATTCCATCTTTACTCAACTGAATCAATATGATAAACAAATCGGAAACAAAATCATTAAACAGTTACACAGTGAACTGTTTGAATTAAACTGAATATTATGAAAATAACACTGTCTTAGCTTGGACCAGTGTCCAGATAGAACCTTATTTTGGTTGTAGGTCTTGGCTCTAGTTTCAGATTGGTTATTATCTTTCTGCCTGTAAATGACTTCTTAGAATAAGCTAAGTTTGTTTTAAAAAGTATTGCTGGAATATCCATTAGGGACCACCTTATTGGCAGCTGACTGGAGAAAAATAGAATTATTTTAAGGAAACTACCTCATCAAAGATGATGATTTTTTTTCCCAGAAGTGTTCTCTAATATGGAATTAGAAAGAATTAAAGGTTTAATGACAAATCCACTGGCTCTATGTTACCCCAAACTTCCCTTTCTCTTTGGACAAATGTAATCTTTGTCCCATTTATAGCACTGTTTATTATAACTGATTCATATGTTGCATCTGAACAACCCTTCTTATCCATGCAATGATTCTGCTGAGTTCAAAGGCTTCCATTGATTCAACATAAGGTATTTAGGGGTGTCTTTTCAAAGTTATGTATCGGTTTAGTCACATAGTTTCTACTAACATCAAGGGATGTTGGCTGGTTAAATCTCCATGCAACTTCCTTTGAAAAAATTACCCCTAAAGCATCCTGTCTGCTGAGGTTTGAAAGGGGACTTCAATCAATATATTTGTTAAATGAAATGCAAAGAAGATCTATTATTTGTACTCTGGATACTCTTGCTTGAAATAGGCTGTAGCACAGTGATGGTTAAAACATAAACGTTCTTATTCTGTTTGAATTAGTCTTCAAATGTTTGTCTAAAATATTAATATCTTTCACTTTACAAAACTGGACATAAAATTTCATTGGAAGAACCTCTATCAGATGACTGCTTTTTAAAGCCTTCTCCAGTCAGAATGCATGCATCATACATGGTAATGAGGACAGGTGTATATTTTTATGGACTTCTATAAAGCTTTTATCACTTCTAAGGATTTTGAAACATGGGATCAAAATTTCTTAATTGCTTAGTGAGGGCCATCTCATCTAATTTCAGATATTTAGAGGTTTATTGTCTAATTTCAATTACAATCTCAGACTTCTCAGTATTTAATGGGGATTAAAACTTTCATAATTCACCAATATAATACAATATAACATAATATTACAATGAATCCTTAGTCTAATATGGTGACAAGCTTTTATAGGCACTGGCTCTGTAGTTTGAGGCCAAAATTAGTTTCACACGTGACAGCAGTAAATTTCAGTTGTGGTTTAAGTCATCCTTTGCCAGACACCTAGATGTACTGAGATGTATCATACAGTAATCCCTATTGCTCAAATTCCAGTTGATTATAAAAGCATCCTGGTCTGTGTTACATGTAGACACATTCCATTTAAACTGCTGAAGCCAGATAATATTTATTTTACTATGAAATTTATTCTCTCAAAGTACTGCTCACTTTCTTTTTAGTGCAACAGAAGCCCAGGTTGGTTTGAATACTAAGGTTCCTACTGTCATATAAGTCTGTGCCTTAGCCTACTGTTAACTATAAACAGAAGCATCATCAACTCTACTGATAAGAGAAGGAAATTCTCCCCTGTCTCATTACTTAGCACAGAGAGCAGACAGATTCAAAAGTTAACCTGGATTCTTGAGCAAAACTCTGTAAGAATGCTGAAAGACAGATGAGGAAAATAAATGTGCATTTCTTGTCCTCTGAGTCTATTTTCAGCCATCAGGACTTGGTTTTATGTCAGATTAGGGGGGAAGGATAATAGAAATACAGCAATGATAGTTTCTGTAACATCATTAAAATCAGAAATGACAAAACAGAATCACAGAATGGTTTGGGCTGGAAGTGGCTTAGAGATCATGACCTTTCAACCTTTCTACTGTGCTCAAGGAAACCTTCCACTGGACTGTGCACTTTGAAACCCCACCCAATCTGGTCCTGAACAAATCCAGAATGAGTTTTCTGGGAAATGTGTTCCACTGCCCCACAGCCCACAAAGCAGATATTTTACAATGGCATTTTTAAATCAAAAATAAAGATTTCTGCCACCCCACACTATTTTTTTTATATGTAAAACCTCATCAAATAATTTTTGTCAGTTTCCTTTAACAGTATTCCATATTCCTAAATTACTCTGCTAACTTCTTATGCTGCGGCCTTCCTGAATGATTCCCTCTAATGTGCGCTAAAGTAACAGTATTCTGTTGAAAATCACAGTGGTGTGACAAGTGTGAAAACTGGATCATAGAAATTTAGTCAAGTTATGATGTTTAGATTCCATTAGTAATGGCAGATGAGTAAAGTGAAATGCAATATTCAAGAGTCTTCCTGGGAATGGAAATGGGAAGGGGAAGGAGAAGGCAAGGAAAATCCCTATGGACTGTTTCCTCTAGTATCCCATGAATGTTCAGCATGCAAAAGAGACTTTTTGCAATGTCGTACCTTGTTCACTGAACTATGACAGGAAGGCCTTATTAATATGTTGTGGTTCTTGGGGTGCAGGGCTGGGAGTTGGACTTGATGGTCCTTGAAGGTCCCTTTCAACTCAGGTCATTCTTTTCTATGATACTATGAGTAAAATTTAATTGTTAATCTCCCTTACTCCCACAGAATCATCTCTCAATCTGATTCTCTCAATCAGAACCTGAAGTCAGAGTTGAGGTTCGAGATGACCAAGACAGGACACTGCTATAAGCACCACAAGGCTTTGATGTGGTTATGAATTTATTTTGTTGGCAGAGCTGATCACTCCTAGTTCACATTCTGCTTTTCTGCCTTGCTCCCTCCTTTCTCTTACTTAGATTCACATCTCCTTTTTTTCTCCTCTCCCAGTCTCCCTCATGTCAGAGACTTGTGCAATATCATTTTCTGCATAATGAAATCTAGAGTGGCATTAATGTAAGTGTAATTTTATAGTGGAGAATGGGCCTAACTGATTGTTTCTACCTGCTGTGTTTTGATGATAGACATTGGGATGTCACCATCTGTGTAATGAAATTTCACCTCTGTAATGGTTCAGATTATCAAACATTCTTCCAAGCTGTCTCACAGAAATTTATTTATTTATTTATTTATTTATTTATTTATTTATTTATTTACTGAATGAGGATGGCAAATTTGCTCATCTCTGAGAAGCAGAAGAGTTGGAAGGGACAGGGGTGGGTAGGGAGGGGGAATTCTGAAAAACAACCAGGAATGGAAAAAATAATAATAATAAAAATTATAATCATGCCATAGAAGAAAATGAATTTGTGCCATCTTTGTGTTCAGTACTGCATCCACATTCTGTTAGTCCCCCATCTCCCCTAAGAAGAAAGAACAAGACACCAAAACCATATTCCAAACAGAATACTGGCAAGCTAAAGCAAGTGCCAATTCTGGAAATTTTACAGCTACAACATTTCTTTGTTTCATTCATACCTTACTTGCCCTGATATTGATATGTGCTGCATAATGCAAACTTTTCTTGCTTCTAAATGTCTGATGTTGTAATTGGGAAGCTAAGTGATTCAGATTAAGAGGAATCAGAGACATAGAGACCACATTTCAGGTAATGGTAAAAACCATTTCTGCACATCTGGGATCAGGAGCTAGTCCAGAATCCTTCTTGGTATTTCTGTTCTGTCCCTTTCATATCTATCTTTCAGAGGCTCTAGTTTGTAGAGTCTCCTTTTCATCCCTTTCCTAGTAAGAAAAAACAAGGTTCTGGACACTAGAACCAGAAGTTCTGTGTTTCCCTATTAGGAACTTCTACTGAGCAATTACATATCTCTTCTTCATTGCCCTCTCCCTCCTCCTGTACCCCAGCCCCCTTCTTATGTCCTGTGGCCTCTGCAGAGAGAAAAGTCCCAGGTTTTCAGAGAGGACATACAAAAACCCAGACCATCAGAGTCACAGCTAGAAGAGGTGATGCTTTTCTTTTTCCAGTTAAAGTTATAGGGTATATTTACTTAAAACTTCCTGGTCTGCCACCATCTCAGAAGATCACATGCTTTTAGATGTGCTTTGTGTCTTCAGCTTGAATGCCAAACTCCAGATATCCCACAAAGCATGTACACTGCAGCTACCTAGGACATAGTTTTGAGAAACTCCAGAAAGGTTATAAATACTAAATGCTACATTTTGACACTGGAAATCAAAAATTCTGAGGGAACACTGGGTGGAACACTTCCCCGAATGTAATAGGCTTCCTGTGTGCTCTCATGCACATAAATTTTTTGCCTGAAAAACCATGGATATTCCTGCTCTAAGAGATCATTCCAAAAGATGCTAACCAATTTGACTCTTCTATCTCTAATAAAACATGAAATCAGCTGGTATATATGTCTATGAGATTAAAGAAGCACAAATCCCTTTGTCTGGACCAGTGGAGTGTGAGAGGCCACCAATTTTTCACAGATGGGTTTGTAATACAAGAAACTGGAAACTTTAAAAAGTAGATATTTCTTTACATCTTCAGAGTGAATAGAAAAGTCCTTATACAAGTTTTCTTGTTCTGTGCCCTTCCTGAGTGTCCCCGAGAAGATAATCTGTGGTAATGTTCACTGTTTTACATTTGCCTCAGTTTCTGACAGCCCAGTAATCATGTGGAGTTGACCTCCTTTTCCATGTTACATTTTCTTCCTCCAGTGTAGGACCATTTTTTAATGGAGAAACGGCTCCTCATGGAGCTCAATGCTCCTACCTTGACTCATGGGTTAAATATGCCTGCAATTTTTTTTTCTTAGAAGGAAAATATAATAATAATTATAACAATAATGTAGCACTTTGTTCACTTTAACTGTAAAATTTTTCTTCTGTCATTGAATAGTTAACATTTTATCCCAAACTTATGCAGAGCTGAAGTAATGGAAAAAAAAATGCTGGAAGGGTATTTTTTTTCTCCCAGCAAATCTTGTCTGGGGAAAAATAATTACTCAATTAAAAAAAAAATACTAAATTGAATAATTCTTCCCTTGATATTTTTTTTACTTCTCATGATTATTTTTTTAGCTAGTCTAGATAATGACATTATTAGCAAATTAGTGATAAATGTCAGTAATTTTATTTTACTGACACCATTTGAAGTAGCATATATTTATGCAAAATGCAGATTGACTGAAACTTCAGGAGATATCAGGTTCATTTATGTTCCAGAATCCCTGCACTGAACCATTGCAGCACTTAGACCCAGCTTCCACAGATGGAAATGGGACCATGGTCGGGTGGGTTCCCAAGATAAAAGAGAATTTTCTCCTGATTAGGAGTCTCTTATTGTAGCTCTTGGCATATGGAAGACAACTAAGTTTCCTCTAATCACAGATATTTTTGAGCAAAGAGTTTGGGAAGTGAGTCAGGCACTGCCAGTTCTAGATGCTTCAAATGGAAAAGGAAGTGAGGCAAGGGCTCCTCTTCTTTGCCACTGGAGCTGGCCAGGTGTGGCTGCAGGGAATGTTTAAAGAAAAGACAGATATCACAAACTAATTCCTCCCTCAACAGCAACTGAAGCAAGCACCACAAGTTCCTGCTGTATGTGCATATTCCTCTAGGAATTTTGACTTCTTCACCTTCACAAGGACATACAGTGGTAACACTTTAAAATAGAAAGAGGACAGGTTAAACATCTAGCAAGAAAGTCTTGAGGGTGGTGAGGCTGCCCTGGTACAGAGAAGTGGTGGCTCCCCCATCCTGGCAGTGTTCAAGACCTGATTGGATGGGGCTTTGAGAAAGCTGGTGCAGTGGAAGGTGTCCCTTCCCATAGCAGGGGGTTGGAAATTGATGACCTTTAAGCTCCCTTCCAATCCAAACCATTCTAGGATTCTAGGATTCTGTAAACTTACTTTTACACCCCAAATTACTCTCATGCTTTCCAGCCCAAAGTAACCCCTCAATGGGAGATTGCTCTGATTTCTTTGTTTTGTTTCTTGAGGAAGAAAATAATTATAGAATCTCTTGGTTCTTCTTCCCATGGACATAATACAGCAGACATATTTCTTTGAAGTTCCAAATTTCTTTTCTTTAAGAAGTGTCCTGCAAAGCAAAATATTTTTTTTCCCTTTAGTAAGGATTTTAACTTTTGTCTTATGCATTTATGAAAAACATAAGTACCTATGAAATATGCTATATGTATTTATGAAAACTCTAGTGGAAAAATACTTTGTCTTCCACCACTAGTGTACAGCAACTGTGTACAGCAGACCTGAACATTGAATGGAGGAGGAATTTCTGAGGTCAGAGGCTTGTGAGGTTCAGGGCAGTAGAGTCTGTTCTTTGTCAATGACTCCATCCATGCAGACATTCAGTCACCATGCAGCTCTTCTAGGTGAACCTCAGCAATTCTTTCCCTGCTGCATGCACAGATCAGAGAATCACAGGCTGGAATTTCGGTTGGAAAAAAAGCCTCTGATATCATGAAGTACAGCCTTTGATACAGCTTTTGACTGATCACTACCTTGTCAACTAAATCAGAGTACTCACTGCCACATCCAAAAGTTTCTTGAACACTTCCAGGGTTGGTGACTCCATCTCAGCCCTGGGCAGTCCATTCCAATGTTTAACAACCCTCTCCAAGAAGAAATTCCTCCTGCTGTCCAACCTGAACCTTCCTTGGTGTAGCTAGAGGCTGTCTCCTCTTGGCTTCTCAGTGGCTGCCTGGGAGAAGAGGCGAAGGCCCTCCTGTCAGGGAGTTGTGGTTAGTAAGAAGTTTCCCCCTGAGCCTCCTTTTCTCCAGGCTGAGCCTGCACAGCTCCCTCAGCTGCTCCTGGTGCCCCAGACCCTTCCCTAGCTCCCCTCCCTTCTTTGGAAAAGCTCCAGCCCCTCATTGTAACTCTTGCCATGAGAGTCCCAGAACTAGACACAGCACTAGAGGTGCAGTCTCACCAGTGTCACATAGAGGAGGATGCACTCTGCTGGCAGGTACCATCAGGAAAAATCCATAATTCAGAATACTCAAACAACCATTTATAACAGTTTTCTGCTTTCTTTCATCTCAAGTTCTTGTTTTTGTTATTCCTACTGCATTAGCAGGAAATCTGGGCATATGTCAGCTTGAAAGACTGAGAAAAGACCTATCATGGATGGCTCGAGAGAGACATATGCAACTTGTGAGCAACTGTCTCCCACCTTCAGCCCGAAGGGAGAAAACAAGAATATATTAACCATGAGCAACCTTTAGATAAAGGGCTCTGCATTTCTAATCAGAGTAGCCTGTGACAAATTGGGGGTGTGTGTCTGTCTGTGTATAATGCCTATATTTTTTGGTACATAACTAGACTTTAATAAAATAAAATATTTATAGGAAATAAATGAAGGGACATTTCTTGGGCAGCAATTTTTAAAGCTGTCAGTAACTGTTGTAAATGCTTAGTGCTTCCTTCAAGAAATAAATTGAACCATATTAGCCATCTATATCATGGTTTGAGTCATCACCCTCTAAACCACAGATTTCGCCAGAAGCTGAGAGACTAAACCAGGGGAACAACCATTGCATAGTTGCCTGGTTGATTTTTTTCTCCCTAAATATTTGTCTGACATCAGCAGAACATTAGGCTTGTGAGACCTTTGTTCTGACACTGCAAGGTGGGGTCTATACTGAATTATTAATACTAATGCTGATTTATAATCCTCTTCCTTTTATAATTTTATTATAAGTGGTGCCCCCAGTTGCTATGCAAACACATGGTCACATCTCTACTGAATTTATCTTTTCTGTGAATGTGTTGAGTAAAACCCAAAACATGAGCAAACATTAACCCTTTGGTCATTTAATTGCTGTTGATAAAACACAGGTCTGGGTACTACCATGCAAATTAAACTTCTATTTGCTATCTAACATCCACAAGGAGAAGTGAAGTTGTAACTTGAACAATAGAGAGTGACATTAATGAGGGTTTTGCAAAGGCTCAGGTTCTCCTGGTCTAACTTTAGGTGTTAGCCTGTGTTGCACAGTTTAGAACATGACTAACTTGACCTTTGTCTACAAGAAGTCAGGACAGGTCAGGAATTACCATATTTCTCAGGCAATGTTGGATATACTTCTTTTTGTGACTGATTAAAGGGCAATTTAGGATGATTGCACTTCTAATTTGGATCCCTCTGTTATTAATCGGTGGGATGAATGGGGAGATCTTAAGCCCAGCAGAGGTTACTGCTTGAATTTGCAGTAATGGAAACAATGAATCCAGATATATGATACTGGAGCAAAACTAAAATGACATCAGAATATTTTTTTTTCTCTTTGAGGAAAACAAAGAAAACCAAACCAATTTTATTAAAATACAGAACTCTATTAGTTTGTACAGTGGATTGTTAAATGCTTTTTTAATTACAGTTAAAAATTATATTTTGTTGATATTTAAGAAGTGGTTTTTAAGGTATAGCAGTGCTAATAATGAAATAAAGTACAGAACACTTGTTGGGTTTTGCTTTCATGACAAATATGCACTGACAAATCCATGCCACATTACCATCCTTGATTGCTCTGATGGAACTCATTTTCATCTCCTGTTCCTCTAATTACATGAAAATTGCATACTTTTTATGCGCGACACATTTTCTGCAGCTTTAGAAAAAGGTTGTGAAGGGGGAAAAAAAACATTTATCAGTTTTTATCCCCCAATCATAAAGGCTATATGTCATCTAACCAATGATCAATCTGGCTTTAACTGCCAGTTTTCTATGCTATTGTTATAATCAGAAAATGAAGTATATAAAAAAATATGTTTTTAGGTGTGTTTCCCTCCTTATCTCTTAAGAATGGATATTTAGAGTGGTCTTGTCTGAAGTCTGTTATTCTCTACCCAGCTCTACCTTTCCTAATTTCAGATTTCAAAGCATGGATGAATGATTCAACACTGGAGTAAGTAGAAAAGATTAACTTTAAACAATAGTACCTCTTAAACTTTCCCCTGGTTCCTCAGGTTTACTGAAGATTTATTTTAATAGCTGGATGAGAGGCGAAAATCAGCATCATTGCTGCAGAGACATTAACAAGTAAATGGACAGTACTAATAAACTACAAATAAAAGGAGAAATTAGGTGACACATACCTGTGCTTCAGTTATTTGTTTGCTTTCATGGTGGAAAATGAAGGGGTGGAGGGAAAATAAAAATTGATGTTGTCAGTCTGTATTTAACTGGAATGGGTTTGCACCAAGTGGGTGCATTTTTTTCTTTCCGGGGTGATAATTTTTTAGGTATTTTTCTCCTGACAATAGCTATGTTCGACAATATAAGCTCCAGTCACTTGCAGGCCCCTCTGCAGTTTTGCTGAAAATCCTCACAGAACCTCAGTAGTCATCACCCCTTGAGCTTTGAAGACAACTGTGTTTCAGGATCTTGCTGTTTTTTTGGTGTTTATTTCTAAGTTACTCATTATTCGTGCTATTTCTTATATGTCAGAAATATCTAGAAGCACGAGCAATAGACACAATTAAATGAAATAGAATGCTCAAGCTCCTTTTCGAATTGAAGGCTAGCTTGAACCTTGGATATCCGGAGGGCTCTACCTTCAGCCACAGGCTAAAGCTTAGAATCTTGATAGAATAAATGGGATAAACCCATACTGGACAGTGGGAAGCAAGTATTGAAACTCCTGTTTTCTTCCCCTATGGAATCAGTTCCTGTAGAAACAAAATCTCCACAGACAGAGCAAAGTAAAGCTATGTGACCTGCAGTGCTGTCCGTGCTGGCAGGCAATGAAAGCACATTGGTGTGTCTGGTGATTGATATGTCTGACTCTGCCCTTCTACCTACTGTTGTACATAGAAAAGAGTCTTTTGTGCTGGGAAATGTCTCTCTCAGGAAACCCACTGTCATTATTCAAGTTTTACATTCAAGAAAGAGCAAGCCTTTTAAACTTCAGAAATGAGACTCGGTTCTGCAGATTTCTTCAAGAGTTAAAATGAAAAGGTGATCTTGGTGATAAGAGTGCAGGGAACTGAAAACTTCCTGCAGTATTCACAGTAAAATGGCAAGTCAGAAAATGAAGCTGGTAAGATACATCCTGAAGAGAGAGTGCCATGCCATAAACTCATTCTGGTCTGATCTGCGTACAGTTTATTTCCAATATAAAACATTTGCAAATAAATAAAGTACCTATCTGTCCCTCTTAAATACCCATCCACATTACAGCAAGATTTCTTTCCCCTTTCTCTCAGATTTGTTTATTGCACCCACTGGTTACATCATCTATTAAATTAACCCGCAATCTAGTTCTTAAAAACCTGTGTAACCTTGAGTAAAGTTATCACAGATGATAAAGGCATCACAGACAACTAATCCAACTTCACTTCAGTCCTGAAATGCTTTTATCTTTGTAATTTGTTCTGGTGCTGGGAATGAATAAAAAGGGAGCTTTACTAATCACCTGAGAAAAGCTATGCACACTGTGTGCGCCCAAAACTGGGGACTAAATTTTGCATACTCTGCAGAAAAAGCACTGTCTCCATCCAGGGATGAAATTTTCAGTGAACTTGATAGAATTATTGTACTCATTTTATGGGAGTCAAGATTTAATTCTCTGTTTTGTGGCTTGTATAATGTTTAGTTCACTGGAGCCCCTACACACTGGTAAAATATTGTCAGTTAATAATAATGAATTTGTTTATTTTCTTTTTCTGAAGCTATGAAATGGAACCTTTAAATAATTAACATCCACTCTGTTTCTTAGAAAAGTCTGTATTTTCTATGTGTTTTAATAATGACAGTAAGAGAATTAATACATTCTGGAATGGAAGTAGCAATAAAGTTTATTTAGCTAGAAGAAAAGAAAAGAAAAGAAAAGAAAAGAAAAGAAAAGAAAAGAAAAGAAAAGAAAAGAAAAGAAAAGAAAAGAAAAGAAAAGAAAAGAAAAGAAAAGAAAAGAAAAG